>NC_133327.1:391541331-391841331 GCF_042186555.1 Aquarana catesbeiana | reverse complement strand
TTCAATCTGGAAAATATATTTTAAGCTCATCTCCAACTAAACCATTTTAAAGTTGTTTTAGGATATAACCAGCAAACACAAGAGCCTCTGACAGTTTTGCACTGCAAACTTGTAAAATTATAAAACTTGTAAAGTCACATATACTCCATTTTTCCCTTTTGGAAGGTCACTGTTTGCCTTGGGGAAGGGACTCTGTATAATCCAAGCATGCCAGCAACATAAAGTTCAAATCTGGGAATTGTTTAATGATGCCTAAGGAAGTGTGAAATAAAGTAGTAGCTCTGGCTGCAATACTCACCTTCTCTCTGTCACTGTCCTCTGCGGTAATTTCTCTTCACCATGTTCTCAGTCTTCCACATGGAATGATGCTAAGCATTATTCAATCCACTGATGTGAGTGCAGGTCCCCATTTGCTGACACCCTCAGGTGAACATCATCACAGCACCTTGCACACACAGTACAATGCACAGTAGAGGACATCCCAGCATCGGAGAAGAGGACCCCTTTGTTTCATGTGACGAACTTTAACACATTTGAAAATAGTAGGTTTAAAAGAAAAACATCCTTGTCACACCCTCACACCCAGGGCTTCACTGGAACAGGAATTGAGGGGAAATCTTCATAGTGGAGATGCAGAAAAAGACAGGGATTTTACCTTTACCTAGTTAGTTTCTGAGGATTCAAACTGTGCAGCATTCATTCTGAAGTTTGATAAAGGCCTTACACGGTGCAAATTTATTTCCTGCAAGCCGACCCCTCCTTCCCTGGAGAAGACAGTGATTATCGCTAGTGGCTATTGCAGCCGCTAGTGATAATCGCAAGAGAATCTGGTACGCTGGTTGTACCCAAATTGATCAGTCGATCAACTTGGTACATTCAGCCTGCCCAATAACGATTCCAACCATGTATGGCTGGCCTAACTCCTTGGTGAGTCACTGACCTGGAAGAAGCATGCAGCAAGAACATTTCATATGAGCATACTTGTTTTAGATACATGTAGTACTGACACAAGGATAAACAAAGACAGCAACAATGTCAATATATCTGTTCCTTGAAAGGCTTTAGACATAATTCTAAGTCACTAGTATAGTTGAATTGTATTGCTTTGTGGGAAAAAAAATGAATGAGTAAATGACCTCATAAACCACCCACTATTAAATAAAAGTAAAAAAAAAAAACGAATAAATTGATGCATTTATATTTTAATCACAAATTGAAAACAAGTGTTCAAGCACACCATACACATCTTAGTTTGATAAGATGATATAATAAAAATTTCCATCTTATTCAACTAATAATACTCTGTTTGCTCTCATCAGAAATCCCAAACGCATATGACTTAAAAGCACGACACATGTTGTAATCTTTGAACAATCAGATTACTACATCAAACAAAACATCGTATCGTGTTGTGCGTTGGCCTTTTTAAGGTTTAAGCAGATTGTGATGTGTGTGATGTGGTTATCAAGTTCTACAAAGCGTTCTTTATGGCTGTCAGTGAGATTGTAAAATCTGCAGTCAGGCAGGAGCAGTCTGTGATGCCCCTGCAACCCCCTTCTGGGAATGATGGAACAAGATGTGATGAGTTAGGATCAGTGGAAATGTTGCTTTATAATATACAATATCAAAAACAAAAAAAATCTTTTCATCGCACAGAGGATCTGTATTCAGTGTACAAAACAATATCTGATGCTGCTGCTGTTGTTTTTAATTAGAATCTGAAGTTTACAATTAGTTGCTTAAAAGAGTGGCAGATACTTTGACTGGATCATCGTGGACATGAATAACTGTATATCTGCACTTTGTCACCTGCTCGCTTGTATACTTCCTTTGGGAGGTTTACATGCGTTTTATCATAAAAAAAAAGTCATAATTGGAAATAATGTCAGTAACCAATTCAATTATTGTCCTTATTTGTTTACATCAATGTTATCTACATCTTCAAAGCTTTCTTCATGTTAATATTTCACTATTTCTTCTTATGTTTCATCTAATTAAAGCCAAACTCTGTAAAATCTGAAAATCTTCTCTTGCAGCCGGGCTGCTCCCACATTAATTGTTTGTTTAGTCTGGGGAGAGCAAAACCATTTTTTACCTGATTCTACCCTCCCCTGGCAGATGGTGCTCACCCATGCTTCTGCAGTGGAATGTCCCTTAGTGTCATCACATCCAATGAAGGGCTTCAAACCCTGCTTTGGTCTTGATGACGTCAAGACCTAAGACCAGTGGAGTATAGGGGAGAAGATGCTGCAGGGACTGGTCTAGCAGCATGGAGGAGTAGAGGATTGGGTAGGTAGATCATCTTGCCTATGTCATGTAGACCTATGCAAAGAATTAAACCTTGCAGTGAGAATGTAGGCCAGAGTTGGGCTTTAAAGTGTTATTATAATCAAATATAGGGAAGAAAAGGATTAAAACTCCTGCCAATTTTCTTTTTGCTGGGTGTGTCCCATTGGGGAGGTTTCCCTTCACTTCTTGTCATGGAGATGCAAGAGAAGGCGAGAAGAAATCTTTACACATTCCTTTCTTATTTGTCACTGGAAAGGTTATGCGCATTGGAAGGTTTCCTCTTCCAGTGTTTCCTCAAAATGGTGATTTCTCTCTTTAAATTCAGGTGACAAAAGTTATTTGGACAAATAGAGTGGGGGTATCTCCCTGTAAAGAACACAGACAGCAGTAAAAACTTTTAGGTCTTTTTCTTTATCCCCATTGTGAGAATTTTCATCACTTTCTGTGTCATCTTTGGGACAAAAAGTGAGAAGAAATCTCCTCCCATGACAAGACCTTCTGTTTTTGTTGGCATGTTTTCAAATCACATCTTGTGTGGTCCCCACAACAGGAACACTGGTAGGTATAAAGACCCCACCCAAAGTCTGTAAAAGGCTTTGGCTTGTAATGCAATTAAAAAATGCACTTTAAAACGTTTTTTTTTTTTAATTTTATTTAGTATTTTCTTATGTTTTTTTCAGATCTGTCAGCACTGGCTAAGCCAATGTTTTTGGAATTACCTGGACTGGAGTGAGATATGCCACTACTTTGCTGTGTGTATCCTTCTTGGGGTGGATTATCAGGTATACCTGTGCATAGCAATATTCAGGCACCTACAGCAAGAAATTCTACAACATACACAAACCCAGGACCTGCAGGTCTTCCTGAAAGTAAGTCTATCTAAAACAAATAAATAAAAACCAAGTTTTTTTATAACCTCACGACTATAAATTATATCAATCAAGACTATGTAAATTTGTGTAAATACAAGTAGACTGGCAAAGATAAACATACAATTCATATTATTATGTGTCTGTGCTAGCGCCTGAATACAATGTCACCTGTCATCCCTGAATACAATGCTAACTGAAGGTAAGTCTATGAAGTACATAATCTAGAGCATGTACCCTCTTGCACATCCTATAAATCTGTCACTCCAACCCTGTGGTACAGGCACTTCTTGAAATATACACATTTTCGTTTGGAGGCAGCACAATCTTGTGCAAGCTTCTCAACAGCCTTGAACAAGCATTACATTTTCATATTAAACAAGGTGAAGGGTAGGCAGAGCCTACTCTCTACAAGTGACAAAGACTGTAAAGATGATGGCACCAGCGAAATCTCAACCCTTGGAACTGCTGTGGAGCAGCATTTCCTTCATGACATGTTTACTTTAATCCCTTCCCACCCATCCACTGCATCTAACATACTTCTAAGAGTTTTCGATGAGTGGTCCCACCACTGAAAATATTTTCTCTTTGGCTTCTGATTTGCTACCGTGTCCTGTAGTGTAATAGGGGTTGGCAGGAGGAACCAGAGAAGGAGGGAGACCAGGATTCCAAGACTTTTGGAAGTGTTGGATGCAGACTTCTTTGAGGAAGTGGCTCAGGCAGGTAAGTATTTAAAGAGGAACTGTACTCACCTCGGCTCAAACAATGCAGCATCCCTGAGCTCCCTGCCTGGCTGTCATTGGCCGGGCATGGATGACATCACTCAGATTAGACAGATTAGGCATTGCCAAACCATGTCTCCTCTGCATTAAAACTCTTGCCTGTTCGCCCATCTTTAATTCTCAAGTTCCACTTTAACTGTTTTTTATAGACTGTGACAATTTTTTTTTTTTTTTTTAGCTAGCAGATTAATTTTTTTTTATACAGAGTGTTTTTCTATGCAATCTTTTACCTTTAAGGGATAGAACACCGCGGTGCATTGATTTTAGTTTCATATTAAAATATTTGACTTCATAGATTAGACTCTGCCCCACCTGGGCTGTCCATATACACTGATTTACTCAGGGAACCTCTTGTTTTCATGCTGAAAATAGAGAAAGTTTATAGGGGCAGCCAAAGCACTTCCACTACTTTCAAAATGAGATATCACTCTATAAACATTGATTGGTGGATCCATTTGGGCTATAAAAATATGGGGATTTTAGCAACAGACCCAATCTTCACCTCTCAGAGTGGGCTCTGTTAGAAAACCTTCAGGGACTGGGGTCCCCTTTTATCAGGGGGATTCACAGCCCTGGACCCATAAAAAGCACCCTGCCAGGGATATGGCTGAAAAAACCAAATGCTGGATCCCAGGGTCCAGCTCTCTAAAAAGAGAAGCGTTACAGGTAAAACCTTGTTTCTTAGGACTTGAGGCCCAGGTACCATTCAATTCGGCCTGGAAAAGACACTTTGAATGGATTCAATTGCATGGCTTACCCCAGGAAGTAATATTCCAGGGGAGCTCAGCACAGCACATCTTTTACTCTTGACCAACACCTAAGACACTGGCGAAAAAACTGAGGTACTCCCGGTAATGGGAGGGGTTATATGAGGAATTGAATTTCCTGTTTAGGGTGTGCCAGTGTCCATCACCTGAAGGTGCCATATAACCCATACAGTAATTACTGTGGCTCTATGTCCCGTGATGTACGATAAAGAAATGGGGATTTTAGCAGACTTTACTAGAATTGTACCTGTATAATATACTTGGTGATAACTGACCATAAATGTGAAAATATTCACATGCTTCCTACAAGAACTGCCGCCTTTATTTTAATCAAAACTGCCATTCTTAAGCCTAATACACACGGACCAAATGTCGGCCAGCATTCGGCCTGCGTGTACAGCAGCCGGTCCGGCAGAAGCCGGCCGTTTAGCCAGTTTCTGTCGAAGGCTTATGACTGAAAAAGGTCTGCTGATCAGCTCCTGATCGGCTTTCTCAGCTGATGGTGCTGACCGCAGTGTTCTGGGGGGGGACCTGAGCTGTTAGTTTTTTTTTCATTCAACCCGCTGCACAAGGCTTACAAACCAAGTGTGGTAACAAGCATTTTCACATCCTGTGCATTAACAAATTGGTTTTGCAATGTTTACAGTAAATATTGCAGAACCAATTTACTAAAACTATAGCAAACTACTAAATCAATAATTACATAAATTATGTGTAACTAGGTATACCTAAGAACATTTAAAAGTGATGAGAAGGTTAAAGGCTTTCATGAAGAGTTTTTATGCCTACCTTTCTTAACCTCATTTATAAAAAAATGAAACAAGGAAAATGGTGCCTTAGCTCTTGGGATTCCATCTGTCACTTTTCCAGGGTGGGCCAGAAATAAAAGCTGACACCAAATTACTCACTTTGTGCCACAACAACCTTATTTATTCTTTCTGTAGATTTTTATAAATCAGCCCCACTGTGTGTAGGATGTTCTAGTCTTTTTTTATTTTTGCAGTTTTATTGTCCAGAGGATGTCAAATATATAGATCTATCTATCTATCTATCTATCTATCTATCTATCTATCTATCTATCTATCTATCTATCTATCTATCTATCTATCTATCTATCTATCTATCTATCTATCTATCTATCTATCTATCTATCTATCTATCTATCTATTTGAAAATAGTATTTAAAATAGTAGTGAAATATATATATATTTTATTTCTCTTGACCCCTTTGATTGTCTTTTTTTTGGTTGGATTTAGACTTTAAAGTCAGAGTGCTGTATGCCCATCTTAACCACTTGCTGACCGGCTCACGCCAGTATACGTCGACAAAGTTGCACGGGTGCGCAAAACAATGAACCTGTACGTTGCTGTGTCATCCGTGGCTAGCGGACTTGATGTTCGGCGGTGGCCCTCGATCGTGGCACAGAGAGGCAGAACGGGGAGATGTAAACAAGTCATTTCCCTGTTCTGCCTAGCAACATGACAGGGATCTGCTGCTCCCAGTGATCGGGAGCAGTGATCTCTGTCATGTTCTAGTGAGCCCATCCCCCTACAGTTAGAACATGCAGAGGGAACACAGTTAACCCATTGATCGCCCCTAGTGTTTAGCCCCTTCCCTGCCAGTGACATTTACACAGTAGTCAGTGCATTTTTATAGCACCGATCGCTGTATAAATGCCAATGGTCCCAAAATTGTAAAAAAAAAGTGTCAAACGTGTCCGATCTGTCTGCCGCAATGTCGCAGTCATGATAAAAATCACAGATCGCCGCCATTACTAATAACAAAAAATAATTTTGCCATAAATCTATACCATATAAAAATGCCATAAATCTATACCCTATTTTGTAGATGCAATAACTTTTGCGCAAACCAATCAATATGTGCTTATTGTGATTTTTTTTTCCAAAAATATGTAGAAGAATACATATTGGCCTAAACTGTGGAAGAAATTCGTTTTTTTTATATATTTTTGGGGGGATATTTATTATAGCAAAAAGCTTTTTTTTTTCAAAATTGTCACTCTTTTTTTGTTTGTAGCGCAAAAAATAAAAACCGCAGAGGTGATCAAATACCACCAAAAGAAAGCTCTATTTGTGGGAAAAAAAGTACATCAATTTTGTTGGGGTACAACGTCGCACCACCGCGCAGTTGTCAGTTAAAGCAACGCAGTGGTGTATCGCAAAAAAAGGGCTTGGTCAGGAAGGGGGTAAATCCTTCCGGGGCTGAAGTGGTTAATATAAGGCAGGAGCATAACTATAGGGGGTCCCAGGCTGCAGGGGGCCCGTGCGGTTCCCCTGTCACATTTGTCTACACTTGTGCCAGAGTCGGAGTTGGGGGCGGAGCTGGGAGGCAAAGCTGGCGGTCCTAGGTACAGATGACTGCTTACCTCTTGACTCTACACTCTTGATGAAGTTAGCACCAGGCTTGATAGGAGGACCAGCGGGGCCGCATATATGAAAACCGATCTCCATTCTCCTCCTGGCTCCTGCAGGGCTTTCAGCGGCTGTATGAGCTGGATCGGTTCTTCTATATGCCACCCCACCGGTCCTCCTATCCAGCCTGGTGCTAGCTGCATCCAGAGTGTAGTTTCAAGAGGCAAGCCATACCAAGCCATATCCATACCTAGGACCGCCAGCTCCGCCTCCAACTCTGGCTTCCACTTCTTGCTTCAAGGCTGTTCCTGCCACCGGAACAGTAGGAGAAATGTTCCCTGCCCCAAGGTCACTGTCACAGCAGAGTGTAAAAGAATACACTGCCCAGAGAGTATAGTGTTCCAGGTGTCCTACTGACTGTCACTCTGCTCCCCCCCATACTGCCCCCTCCGGTCATCCTGCCCCTCATACTGCCCTCCACTGACCCCCTCCAGTCAAGCTGCCCGCCCTTACTGCCCTACACTGCCCCCCTCCCATCATGCTGTCCCCCCATACTGCCCCCTCCCATCATCCTTTCCCCCATACTGCCCCCCTCCATCATCCTTTCCCCCCAGTACTGCCCCCCTCCCATCAGTGCTGCCCCCCCATACTGCCCTCCACTGCCCCTTACCTGTTACACTGCCACCCATACTGCCCTCCACTGCTCCCCTCCCATCATGCTGTCCTCCCATACTGCCCTCTGCTGCCCCCCTCTCATCATGCTGTCCCCCCCATACTGCCCCTCTACCATCATGCTGTCCCCCTATACTGCCCTCCATTCCCCCCCTCTGTCAGTACTGCCCTCCACTGCCCCTCTCCTTTCACACTGCCCCCCCATACTCCCCTCCACTGCTCCCCTCCCATCATGCTGTCCCCCATCCTGCTCTCCACTGCCCCCCTCCCATCATGCTGTCCCCCCATACTGCCCTCCACTGGCCCCTCCCATCAGTGCTGCCCCCCATACTGCCCTCCACTGCCCCTCTCCTGCCACACTGCCCCCCATACTGCCCTCCACTTCCCCCCTACCATCATGCTGTCCCCTAAACTGCCCTCCATTGCCCCCCTTTCATCCCACAGCCCCCCGTACTGCCCTCCACTACCCTCTCACTTCACACTTCCCCCAATACAATACTGATCCCTTCCATCATGCTGTCCCCCTCCTGTCACACTGCCCTCTACTGTCCCTGTTCCTTCACACTGCCCCCCCATACTGATCTCCAATGCCCCCCTCCCATCACACTTTCCCCCTCCTCCTGTCACACTGCTCACCCTCGTGTCATACGGCACCCCCTCCTCTCATACAGACCCCCCTCCCGTCACACTGCCCCCCCACTACTGCCTTCCACTGCCTCCCTCCCATCACACTGCCCCCCCCTCCCATCACACTGCTCCCCTCCTGCCGCACTGCCCAGGTATCCTTCTTATATGGGATGGCTGCATTTGTTTTATTTTCATCTGGTGATCTGGTGAGGTAGCAGTTAAAGGGATATGACAAACCATCTCCCACTGATGGGAACTTACAATCATCAGCTTTTATTTATTTAAGTAAAACCTTTATCCCAAAAGGAAAAAAAATCTATTTGCTGTAACTGATCATAAAGTGTTAGGTGGAGTTTGGCTTCAGATTGCCAGTGTATTTAAATCTACTGCTACATTTAACACCCCCCCCCCCCCCCGCTGAAGGTGCCCCCTGTGCTCCTTCATCCAGAGTGACGCACTCTAATACAGGAGGTGTGTTACTGTGTGTGGTGGGTTTTGGTGGGGAAGGGGGAGCTGCAAAATGCACCTTCGCCTGTGTAGACAAAAACCCTTGCACTTGCCTTATATCCAGGTTATTTGTTTCCTGCTGCCCCTGTGTGTTCCCTGGTCCCCCCCCCCAAGCAGCGCTACCGGCATCTCTCCAGCTGGCTGCTGCGGGGGATGCTTTCAGGGCTGAGAGCGGGGGAAGGGGCCGGTAAATAAATAACGGCCCCTTCCTTTTCTGAATGGGCACAGTGATCGATACCGTGAATGAATAAGAAGCTATGTACAGAGCTATTCCTGTCCATTTATTCTGTGCAGCTGAGGCAGCAGAGATGGAACTGGTGGGCTGTGTCCTCACTCTCCTTTCTCTGTCTCAAAGGTGAAACATCAGAGGTCTGTTTAGACCCCTGATATCTCAGCAAAGCAATGGGGCTCCTTAAAATTGTAAAAAAAATAAATAAAATAAAATTATAAAATAAAATGATAAAAAATAATAAAAAATAAAATAAAAATTTTAAATGACTGACGCCATCTACTGCCCTACTGACCGCAACCACTGGTCTATTGAGCATGTCTACCACCCTATTGACCATGTCCACTCCTCTACTGACCATGCCCACTGACCTACTCACCATATCCACTGCTCTACTGATCACATCCACTGCTCTACTGACCATATCCACTGCCCTACTGACCATATCCACTGCTCTTCTGACCATGTCCACTGCTCTTCTGACCACGTTCACTGCCCTACTGACCACATCCACTGCCCTACTGACCAAATCCTTTTTTCTACTGACCACGTCCACTGCCCTACTGACCACGTCCGCTGCCCTACTGACCACGTCCGCTGCCCTACTGTCCACGTCCGCTGCCCTACTGACCACATCCACTACCCTACTGACCACATCCACTACCCTACCTACCATGTCCACTGCTATACTGACACTGTTCACTGCTCTGTTGACTGATACCATTCACAGTCCACACTGACACCACTGGCGGAACTACCAGGGTGCAAATATTGCACTTGTGACTAGGCCCTGGCCTTCTGCCACCATGGCGGGGCCCAAGACTGCAGGAAGGGGGTCCGCTGCACAACGTGAAGGGGATCCACTGCAGGACTGTAAAGGGTCATGGGATCAGTGGAAAGGGCTCTGGGCTTGGAGGGAAGGCAAAGGCCGGAGGTCGGGGGCCCTTCATGATTTCTTGCACCAGAAAACCTAAAGAAAGAAAACCTTTCCATTTCCCAAGCATTGAACATAGTGGTATTTTTGTAATCCTTTGCATTAGCTGCTTCAAATGCATTCCTTATTTACCCTAAAACATGCAACCTAACCAGACAAAACATCTTTGTTACTAAAATGAAAATGTTGACTGTTAGTCAAAAGGCCATCTCTATTTACTCCTCCTGACTACTCACGTATGCTGAAAGTGCTAGCAAATGAACATCACAGGGAAGGGCAGCTGTGTTTTTTTTTAAAGGGACAGGCTATGGGTGACACCCTGCTTTCAACTCGTTAATGCTAAGCAAGAGGGATGGTAGTAGCGCCAAATGGGAGAATATTCTTAGGAGATCCTCTGGAGAAGTGCTTACACCCGTGAGCTGAACAGTTTTTATTTGGCAGAAAAATGGCATAAAATACATTTGAAATTACACCTGCTATGTACACTTTGCAAGTCTACATAAATACTTTTTCTGAAATTTCAAAATATACGGCAAGCTAATAACAAATCTACCTTTTATGATGAAAAAGCAGTCATTGAGCTCCAATCCAGTGATTGTGCTTAGGCATGAGAGGAACATCTTGGGAGAGTGATGTTAATATGCCACGGGTGGAATGAAGCTTTCCCTAAAGTAATCACTAAATAGGATTATTGTACAGTTGCATCTTTTTGTTAGATCACAAGATGAGAGAACGTAGGGGAGCTAATCTGTGTGGGACAGCATGTGTACACCCTGCCAAAAAAATAAATACTACAAGCTCAAACCCATTAGAGCAAACTATAACATAGCTGTTTGTGCTACACTTATACATTATTTAGCACATATGTAATAAATATAATACCATATATGAGCAGTGGCGGACCATCCTCCAGGCAGCAAAAAAAAAAAAAAATTTTTTTATTACTGGCCCTTAAAAAAAAAGGTCCTTAAGGGTCCTTTCACACTGGGGCGGTTTGCAGGCGCTATTGCGCTAATAATAGCGCCTGCAAACCAACCCGAAAGTGCCGCTGCTTTCATTCCAGTGTGAAAGCCCCGAGGGGCGCTGGCAGGATGGTAAGAAAAGTCCTGCTAGCAGCATCTTCGGAGCGGTGAAGGAGCGGAGTGTATACCGCTTCTTCACCGCTCCTGCCCATTGAAATCAATGGGACGGCGCGGCTATACCGCCTGCAAAGGCCTCTGCAGAGGCGTTTTGCGGTGGTTTTTAAAACCGCCCTGCTAGCTGCCGCATACCGACGGTAAAGCGCCGCTTACAATAGCAGCGCTTTACCACCGCCACCGCCGCCCGCCCCAGTGTGAAAGGGCCCTAAGTGCACAGTGTTCGGATGCCGGACACAGTGCGACGCCAGACACAGTGCACTTATGGGAAGCGCCACGTCTATGCAATCACGAGATAGCAGACATGGCGCTGCATTTGCGGGCGTTTAGTTGCCTTTCTGAAGCGCCGAGTAGCTTCCGCCCGGCCATAGTAATAGATACTACAGGCGCCGGGCGGAAGCTACTCGGCGCTTCAGATTTGATTGACATCTGCCCTGAGTTAGATGTCACTTCCTGTTTCTATCTCTCATTGTGCCCGAGAGAGGAAACAGGAAGAATGCTGCTGCCAGTGTGAAGGAGACACCACAGGAGACCCAAGGTAAGTACCGCTGTGCGGAGAAGGGTGGGTTTGAAGTGACAGAGGCTACATTTGGGGGGGATAGAGGCTGCATTTGGGGGGGACAGAGGCTGCATTTTGGGGGGTAGAGGCTGTATTTTGGGGGGGACAGAGGCTGCATTGGGGGGGCAGAGGCAGCATTTTGGGGGGATAGAGGCTGTATTTGGGGGGGACAGAGGCTGCATTTGGGGGGGACAGAGGCTGCATTGGGGGGAAACAGAGGCTGCATTTGGGGGCAGAGGCTGTATTTGGGGGGGCAGAGGCTGTATTTGGGGGGTACAGAGGCTGTATTTGGGGGGGCAGAAGCTGCATTTGGGGGGGGACAGAGGCTTAATTTGGGGGGGGACAAGCATGCTGCATTTAATGGGACACAGGCATGATGCATTTGGGAGGGGCAGAGGCTGCATTTGGGGGGCAGAGGCTGCATTTGGGGGGGACAGAGGCTGCATTGGGGGGGGCAGAGGCTACATTTGGGGGAACAGAGGCTGCATTTAATGGGACACAGGCATGCTGCATGTAATGGGGGACAGAGGCTGCATTTGGGGGGGGACACAGGCTGCATTTGGGGGGGGACAGAGGCTGCTTTTGGGGGAACAGAGGCTGCATTTAATGAGACACAGGCATGCTGCATTTAATGGGACACAGGCATGCTGCATTTAATGGGACACAGGCATGCTGCATTTGGGGGGGGCAGAGGCTGCATTTGTGGGGGACAGAGGCTGCATTTGGGGGGGACAGAGGCTGCATTGGGGGGGGACAGAGGCTGTTTTTTATGTGACAGATGCTGCATTTGATGTGACACAGGCTGCATGTAAGCCGCCCATCATTACCCATTAGTTCTGCCTATCAGTGCCATCTATGAGTGCCCATCAGTGCTGCCTATCAGTGGCACCAAACAGTGCCCATCAGTGCTTCATATTAGTGCCTCATCATCAGTGTTCATCAGTGCCTCCTCATCAGTGCCGGTCAGTGCAGATTCATCAGTGCTCGTCAGTGAAGGAGGAAACGTACTTATTTACAAAATTTTATAACAGAAACAAAGAAAAACTTTTTTTTTTTCTAAATGTTCTGTCTTTTTTTTATTTATTTAGCAAAAAATAAAAAAAACTAGTGGTGATCAAATACCACCAAAAGAAAGCTCTATTTGTGGGAAAAAAATGTAGAAAAGTTTTGTGTGGGTACACTGTTGCATGACCGTGCAATTGTCATTCAGAATGCGACAGCACTGAAAGTTGAAAATTGGCCTGGGCAGGAAAGGGGTAAAAGTGATCAGTATTGAAGTGGTTAAAGTAAGGTTAATTTTAGATAGATATAAGATGGTGTTCACCAGACACGTGAGTAATCAATCATGTGAAATATTATTCCATAATCAGTAATGATTTTCTCTGTCAAAAAAGTTGTACTTTTAAAAAACATTCACATGACGGTGTCAGATATTATTGATCTGATGCTTCCTGGTAAAGGACGTGCATACGTGTATTGTATAGCTTGTTATATATTAAGACAAATCATTGGACAGATTAGGTTGCTCCTTGGATGAAGGAAAGCTAAAAAAAAAAAAAAAAAAAAATCAGCTGGGCAGATACATTTTTCTGGAGATGTTGTCTATGACAGATCTGACATTTATAGGAACCAACATTTGGCTTGAAATTGTACATTTCTTCAAATTGCTTTTATATAAATCTGTCCAGTGGAGGAATGTGTATATACAGTTTTATACAAACATTTGGAGAGGTAAAAAGTTAAATACATATTGAATCATTTACATGTATGTTTTATGTTTTCTATTCATTTAAGGATTAAAGTCAACTTGTGCTTTGCCAATGCAGGACGGAGCAACAGATTCTCTTTAATTTTCTGCCTCCATTTGCTTATCCTGTATGAAATCTCCCTCTGCTATGTTTGCCTTGCAGATTGAGGTGAAGTACTCAGTACCTCCAAATATGAGGGAACATGAGACACATTACCTTTACTCCCATTGCAGTGCTAGGTGACCAAGGCACTATTTACCTGGCCAGAGTGCATAGTGGTGTCACCTGGGGGCAGAATCATCATTTGTGGGTTGCATGTTTTTTATTGTGCATTTTGTAGCATTTGCCTTTCGTTTTTTCACATGGCAAAATAACATGCACACAAGTTGACACAAAGGGGTTTGAATGGCTATTAAAGGTAACCATCCCCATCTGTGATCTGTTTGCTTGTAATTAGTGTGTGTGTATAAAAGGTCAATAAGTGTCTGGACTCCTGACAGACTCTTGCATCTTTCATCCAGTGCTGCACTGACGTTTCTTGATTCTTAGTCATGGGGAAAGCAAAAGAATTGTCAAAGGATCTGCGGGAAAAGGTAGTTGAACTGTATAAAACAGAAAAGGGATATAAAAAGATATCCAAGGAATTGAGAATTCCAATTAGCAGTGTTCAAACTCTAATAAAGCAGTGGAAAATGAGGGGATCTGTTGAAACCAAACCACGGTCAGGTAGACCAACTAAAATTTCAGCCACAGCTGCCAGGAAAATTGTTCAGGATGCAAAGAAAAACCCACAAATAACTTCAGGTGAAATATACAGGACTCTCTGAAAACATGTGGTGTGGCTGTTTCAAGATGCACAATAAGGAGGCACTTGAAGACAGATGGGCTGCATTTTCGAGTCACCAGAAGAAAGCCATTACTACGCAAATGCCACAAAGTACCCCGCTCACAATACGCCAAACAGTACAGAGACAAGCCACAAACCTTCTGTCACAAAGTTTTTTGGAGTGATGAGACCAAAATTTAGCTTTTTGGCCGCAACCATAAACACTACATTTGGAGAGGAGTCAACAAGGCCTATGATGAAAGGTACAGAGGTCGATCGATGATGTTTTAGGGATGTGTGAGCTACAAAGGCACAGGAAATTTGGTCAAAATTGTTGGTAAGATGAATGCAGTATGTTATCAAAATTACTGGAGGAACATTTGCATTCATCAGCCAGGAAGCTGCGCATGGGACGTACTTGGACATTCCAACATGACAATGATCCAAAACATGAGGCCAAGTTGACCTGTCATTGGCTACAGCAGAATAAAGTGAAGGTTCTGGAGATGCCATCTCAGTCTCCTGACCTCAATATCATTGAGCCGCTCTGGGGATATCTCAAATGTGCAGTTCATGCAAGACAGCCTAGGAATTTAGAGGAACTGGAGGGTTTTTGCCAAGAGAAATGGGCAGCTTTACCATCTGAGAAGATAAAGAGCCTCATCCACAAATACCACAAAAGACCTCAAGCTGTCATTGATGTTAAAGGGGGCAATACATGGTATTAAGAACTGAGGTATATAAACTTTTGATCAGGGTCATTTGGGTAGTTTCTGTTGCTATTATGATTTAAAAAGAGTAAACACAGTTGATTGATAATAAATGGCTTCCGCCAAACACGAACCACGAAGGAAAGAAAAGTTTTTGTGTTATCATTCATATTCTCTAAAAAATGTCCAAGAAATTATAAATTCTGCCAGGTAAACTTATGAGCACAACTGTGGATATATATATACATTATTAAGGTTATATCCAAGTGTATTGAATATTAGTAGATTAATGAAACTACCGCACTGTAATTTGTAATGCGACAAATTACATTTATAGATTCTCTTTTTCCTCTCTAATTTAATTAAACAACACTTAGCTCCACTGTCCTAAGAAATATAATTGAAAACTGGACTATAATATAATAAGATCATAGAATCCTTCCTAACCAGCTCTATCATTTTCCCCAACCAGTATGCTCTCATGTGTGGCACAATAATCTCTGTTTAATTACTCCGCTTTAATCTAGGGAATTCTTTGCTAGTTACATTAGCCATAAAGACTTATTATAATTGGGTGATGTTTTCTAAATTACTGCAGCCTTTTCTTTAACTCCACTGCCTGTCTGTATGTTTTACATAAATAATTATGGCCGCAAGTGGTCAAAGTTGTCTTTAGAAAAATCCAAAACTTTTTTTTATAAACAACCAATCCTGAAAACAAATGTACAGTAAATGAAAAATGCAAAGCAAGTTTTAGGTTTCAATCTCTAGGGAGTATGATGGATTATTGTTTTTATTTAGCCTGATAACACTAAGCCTTTAAGGCTTTCATTTATCTACTGCCTATGTCTTCCTGAATATCTAATTTCAATGTGTTTTCTGGCTGTATGTTGTGTCGTTTTTTTTTTTTCATTAGATACTGTTACACAACCAAATTTACTTCCGTACAGCAGCCAATCAGATTGTATCTTTCAAATGAAGCCAAGCATCTGCTTTAGGTAATTGCCAAACTTGCTGTACATTTTTCTTTGACACTTAAAGAGTCAGTAGTAACACTGATCTTTACCGTCTTTGTGTTGAGATATTTGTGATCTTCAGTAGCATTAAGAGTACAAAGCAAGAAGCTAGCTGTGTATACCGTTCTATAGCTTTGCATGTATTTTCAGAGACTTTAACTACTTGAGTACAAACTTGCAATACCCCTTCATTACCAGGCCCTTTTTCAGTTTTCAGTGTTGTGATAGTCTGACTGACAATTACTCTATTATGCAAATTAGTTTATATCATTTTTGTGAGATGAATAGAACTTTCTTCTGGTAGTATTTAATAACCACCAAGGTTTTTTTTTTATTTTTTACTATAAAAAGGGAAAAAAAACGACCAACAATTTTGAACAAAAAACCTGTTCCCCTTAAAAATGCTCTCAGTTTTTGACCCGATTTTTTAGATATGAAGAAACATGCTGATACTGAGGGGGTTAAAAATGGAGGTTGAGAATGGCGCACTAGATGCATTATTGTACAGGTCATACAAAGGTAGGATAATGTGAGAAGGGTTGAAATGTAAGCCACACCACTGCTAAGAGATCCAAATACAACTTTATTCTATTAAACATCAGGAGTACAATTCAAGAAATAGCCAAGGCATTTCAAGGGTCTAAGTGCCCCCTCATCAAGGCTCGACTGGCCGCTAAGTGAATAAACCAGTAATGAACTGGACTTACACTGGTATTTATTCCAGTGTGAATTGGAAACACAGGCCTAATCAGCAGCTTGTTTGGAAGCAACCAACTCACACTAATCTGATTACCAGCATTTTCATTTTAGCACATTTAAATTGCATGAAAACATGTGAGAAAACTGAAACACCCTTTCCACTTGCCTACTGTGCCCTTTTACCCCCTTCCTGCCCAGGCCAATTTTCAGCGCTGTCACACTTTGAATGACAATTGCACGGTCATGCTACTCTTTACCCATAGCATTTTTTTTCACACAAATAGAGCTTTTCTTTTGATGGTATTTAATCACCACTGGGTTTTTCATAGTTTGTTATAAAATTTTCCAACCAGGTAAATTTTTCTCCTGCACTGATGAGGCTGCACTGATGGCCACTGATAGGGGGCACTGATGAGGCGACATTAATAGGCAGCACTTATGGGCACTGATAGGTGACACTGATGAGCATTGATAGGTGGCAATGATAGGTGACACTGATGAGGAGGTACTGATGGGCACTGATTGGCAGCACTGGTGAGCACTGTTGGAACTGCTCTGATAATCAGATTCACCTCTCCTTTCAGGCTGTCAGTGTGAGGAAAGAAATGCCAATAACCGGCTTATGTTTACATTTTGATCAGCTGTCATTGGACACTTCACCCCATCTGTAATTAGCTGTGTCCTAAGGACACAGCAATCACAGAGCATGCTGCCCGCACATACATGGGCACCCTCCCAACAAAGTAAGCCCATGCTGTAGCCGTCTTTCGGCAATAACGCAGGTGGAAAGTGGTGTCTAAGCTGCTGAA
This sequence comes from Aquarana catesbeiana, assembly GCF_042186555.1. NCBI lineage: Eukaryota > Metazoa > Chordata > Amphibia > Anura > Ranidae > Aquarana > Aquarana catesbeiana. The sequence continues at coordinate 391,823,779 of NC_133327.1, read as the reverse complement.
ATAACTGTGTGTGTATATATATATATATATATATATATATATATATATATATATATATATATATATATATATATATACATACACACTCATCGGCCACTTTATTAGGTACACCTGTTCAATTGCTTAGTAACACAAATTGCTAATCAGCCAATTACATGGCAGCAACTCAATATATTTAGGTATCTAGGCGTGGTGAAGACGACTTGCTGAAGTTCAAACTGAGCAACAGAATGGGAAAGAAAATGGATTTAAGTTATCTTTGAACGTGGCATGGTTGTTGGTGCCAAACAGGCTGGTCTGAGTATTTCATAAACTGCTGATCTACTGGGTCCTTCACGCACAACCATCTCTAGGGTTTACAGAGAATGATCTGAAAAAGAGAAAATATCCAGTGAGCGGAAGTTGTGTGGACGAAAATGCCTTGTTGATGTCAATGGTCTGAGGAGAATGGGCAGACTGGTTTGAGATGATAGAAAGGCAACAGTAACTCCTCAAATAACCACTCGTTACAACCAAGGTATGCAGAATACCATCTCTGAACGCACAACACATCGAACCTTGAAGCAGATGGGCTACAGCAGCAGAAGACCACACCGGTTGCCACTCCTGTCAGCTAAGAACAGGAAACTGAGGCTACAATTCACACAAGCTCACCAAAATTAAACAATAAAGATTGGAAAAGCATTGCCTGGTCTGATGAGTCGCGATTTCAGTTGCGACATTCGGATGGTAGGGTCAGAATTTGGCATAAACAAAATGAAAGCATGGATCCAGCCTGCCTTGTATCAACGGTTTAGGCTGGTGGTGTTATGGTGAGGGGGATATTTTCTTGGCACACTTTGGGCCCCTTAGAACCAATTGAGCATCATTTAGATGCCACTACCTACCTGAGTATTGTTGCTGACCATGCCCATCTCTTTATGACTACAGTGTGTGCATCTTCTGATGGCTACTTCCAGCAGGATAATACAAAAAATGTCACAAAGCTCAAATCATCTCAAACCGCTTTCTTGAATGTGAAAATGAGCTCACTGCACTCCAAATGGCCTCCACAGTCACCAAATCTTAATATAATAGAGCACCTTTGGGATGTGGTGGAATGGGAGATTTGCATCATGGATGGGCAGCCGACAAATTTGCAGCAACTGCGTGATGCTACCATGCCAATATGGACCAAAATCTTTGAGGAATGTTTCCAACACCTTGCTGAATCTATGCCAGGAATAATTAAGGCAGTTCTGAAGGCAAAACGAGGTCCAACCCGGTACTAGCAAGGTGTGCCTAATAAAGTGGCCAGTGAGTGTGTGTGTATGTGTATATATATATATATATATATATATATATATATATATACAGTATCTCACATTTTTGTAAATATTTTATTATAGCTTTTCATGTGACAACACTGAAGAAATGACACTTTGCTACAATGTAAAGTAGTGAGTGTACAGCTTGTATAACAGTGTAGATTTGCTGTCCCCTCAAAAGAACTCAACACACAGCCTTTAATGTCTAAACTGCTGGCAACAAAAGTGAGTACACCCCTAAGTGAAAATGTCCAAATTGAGCCCAATTAGCCATTTTCCCTACCTGGTGTCATGTGACTCGTTAGTGTTACAAGGTCTTAGGTATGAATGGGGAGCAGGTGTGTTAAATTTGGTGTTATCGCTCTCACTTTCTCATACTGGTCACTGGAGGTTCAACATGGCACCTCATGGCAAAAAACTCTCTGAGGATCTGAAAAAAAGAATTGTTGCTCTACATAAAGATGGCCTAGGCTATAAAAAGATTGCCAAGACCCTGAAACTGAGCTGCAGCACGGTGTCCAAGACCATACAGCAGTTTAACAGGGCAGATTCCACTCAGAACAGGCCTCACCATGGTCAACCAAAGAAGTTGAGTGCACATGCTCAGCGTCATATCCAGAGGTTGTCTTTGGGAAATAGATGTATGAGTGCTGCCAGCATTGCTGCAGAGGTTGAAGGGTGGGGGGTCAGCCTGTCAGTGCTCAAACCACTGCACACTGCACACTGCATCAAATTTGTCTGCATAGCTGTCGTCCCAGAAGGAAGCCTCTTCTAAAGATGATGCACAATAAAGCCTGAAAACAGGTTGCTGAAGACAGACTAAGGACACGGATTACTGGAACCATGACTGTGGTCTGATGAGACCAAGATAAAACGTATTTGGTTCAGATCGTGTAAAGCGTGTGTGACTGCAACCAGGTAAGGGGTACAAAGATAAGTGTGTCTTGCCTACAGTCAAGCATGATGGTGGGAGTGTCATTATCTGGGGCTGCACGAGTGCTGCCGGCACTGGGAAGCTACAGTTCATTGGGGTAACCATGAATGCCAACATGTACTGTGACATACTGAAGCAGAGCATGATCCCCTCCTTTCGGAGACTGACCTAAACTATATTGAGTATCCGTGGAGCATCCTCAAACAGAAGGTGGAGGAGCTCAAGGTCTATAACATCCACCAGCTCCGTGATATCCTCATGGAGCAGTGGAAGAGGACTCCAGTGTCAGCCTGTGAAGCTCTGGTGAACTCCATGCCCAAAAGGGTTAAGGCAGTGCGGGAAAATAATGGTGGCCACACAAAATGTTGACACTTTGGGCCCAATTTGGACATTTTCACTTTTGTTGTTTTTTTATTTTATTTTTTACAATTTATATATATGTTTTTGTTTTTTGTTTTTTTTTTTTTACAATGCTTTCTTTATTTTTCTCTTTTTTTCTGGGGGGGGGGGGGGGGGGGTTCAATAGGTTTTTTTATTATTATTTTTTATTATTTTTACAATTTACCCTTTTAAGTAATTATTTACTATATTTCTCTATCAGCCCTGTTGGGGGAGGGGGGGTGGGGTGGTGGCTTTGGTGAGATATGAGGGGTCTAAACAGACCCCTGACATCTCCCTTTTGAGACAGGGAAAGGGACTGAGAACCTAGATTCCCCAGTCCCTTTCTCTGCAGACTCAGCTGCACTGAAGATGAATGAACAGGAGACGGGGGCTCAGTTATGAAGGTACAGAGTCAGTGATCACTGACTCTGCGCATTCAGAAAAGGACGGTTTTGTTAAATGACATATATACTGGATCCTTCCTCCGCTCTCCATCCTGACAGATCTGGGATGAGGAGAGGACAAGAGAAGGACCTGGAGAGCCGGAGGACCTGGAGGAGGACACCAGGAGCCAGAGGAGGACCCGGGGAGCCAAGGAAAGACACAGGGGTCAGACGGGGTGATCAGTGCAGTGGTGGGGGCAGTTACAAGCAACGATTTCACTGTATAGTTTTCAATAAAGCAGCTGACAGCCGTGGGAGGGAGAGGAGGAGAAGCGGCTGTCAGGTGCTTTATTGAAAGCTATACAGTGAGATTGGTGCTTGTTACTGCCCCCACCGCCGCACCAATCATCTGTGAGGATGCCCAGCCCCTTCTTCTATGCTGAGGACGCCGGGCCTGGTACAACAGGTATCAGATTAAGCATCAGAGCATTTGTGCTCTAGTATCAGTATCGTTGCAACCCTAATACCTTATATATATTTATTGTGTCTATTTGTGTCTCTGAATACATTCACCTGTACTTTATGCTAACTCATGTTTCTTCCCATATTGGTCACAGCACTGAACAGCTGTGGCCCGTCTATATAAGGGGCGCAGGGGCCCCCCTAATCTCTATGCGCCCGACCCCTAATCTCCATTCAGGGCACCGGACACATACAGTGGGAATATCTGAGGGCCTATCCCCCATTTCCTATTCTTGGAATTCCTTATTTCAGACCGGTAATTCAAGGATCGCGTTTCAAAGAGCTAGCCTCTGCCGGCATATTCCAAGCCCAACAGATCACTCTGGAAAACCCTTGGCCCATGACCCACACGATGGATCCTTACCCACAGCTTCAATCCTTGGACTTCTGGCGCAAGGCCCAACTTTCTCACTTTCTCACCACTCTCCAACCCGCACTAGCATTCAAGCGAGACCTTATTCCTTTTGCAAGAACATGCGTAGCCACCACTTTACTAAGACACCCAGTCTCTCTTATGTATAATCTGGTCAATGCCCCTCTCAGGGATTTTAAACCGCCCTTCATTACCAAATAGGAACATGATCTGCAGCTAACTTTTACTCTATAGTAGCCTGACAGAATTCTGTTATTCTCTCATTAAGTTTCTATATGTTCCAAATACCAGAAATTGAATTACAAGGTTCTGACAAGATGGTACTTGACTCCAGCTAAACCTCATAGACTATATCCACACTCCTCAGACCGTCATTGGTAATGAACTCTGAGATATTCTACATGTCTTTTGGTTGTGTGACTCAGATCCAGAGATTCCGGTCTAAATCCAGATGAAGCTCCCAAAAATGTACAGATTGCCAACTCCCCTTAAACCCAGCTTGGTTCCTTCTTCACCATCATACCATACCTCTACTCGCCCGCCTCACAGAAGTAGCAGGAGTCACAGACCCTGGTCTAAAATGGTTTGCATCCTTCTTAGAGAATCGCTCTCAGATAGTGAAACTAGGAGCATTCACCTCTGAAACCCGCACAATCTCCTGTGGAGTCCCGCAGGGTTCACCCCTATCACCAGTCTTATTCAACATCTACATCTGCCCACTCCTCAAAATCATCAGAAAATTGGACCTCTTCTTCCACTCATATGCTGATGACACCCAACTGTACTTTCGCATCACCGGACAAAAAGACCACCTTCAACAACTAGAAAAATGCCTCACTATGATAGATGACTGGATGACCAGTAGCTCCCTCAAACTCAACGGTTCAAAAACAGAACTTCTTCTCCTACACGCTAACCATAATGCCAAAACCAAGACTCTGTGGACACCTCCCACCATCTTAGGACAGACCATCTCCCCAAGCACCAAAGTCAAGAGTCTCAGAGTTATCTTTGACTCAGAAATGACAATGGATGCACAAATAGGATCAGTAGTCAGTGCATCCCACCATCTCCTCCGCCTGTTACGTAGACTTATCCCCTTCATCCCAGAGGAGGACAAAGCAGCAGTAGTTGGAACAATCATCAATTCCCGACTCGACTACGCTAACTCGCTCTATATAGGATTACCCCAATATCAGCTTGCGTGCTTACAACTCATCCAAAATGCGGCGGCAAGACTGTTAACAGGGAAAAAACCCTGGGAGTCAATCTCCCCATCCCTGAGGAGCCTACATTGGCTAACCGTAAAGAATCGGATCACATTCAAGACCCTCTGCCTCACCCACAAATGCATGCAAGGAAATGCGCCTCAATACCTTCGAGAGAAAATAAAACACTACACACCCAATCGCAGTCTTCGATCATCTAACCAAAACCTCCTTCTCATTCCCAAATACCGCTACAAAGCAAAGGGAGAACGAAGGTTCGCAGTCCAAGGACCTCGACTATGGAACGCACTTCCGCCCCACATCTGCATGGAAGAAAACCATCTGGTTTTCAGGAAAAAACTCAAGACCTTCCTCTTTTAGAAGCTGACAACACCAAATGCATTAGCGCCTTGAGGCGATTCAGTTCGCATTTACAGCGCTCTATAAATCTTTCATTCATTCATACCATGGAAGGCTTATAAACGGTCTTTCCTCCCCTGTTTATGGCAACTAAGAGCTGTATCCCTGACCTCTGGAAACAGACCCGACCCCCCTACTATAACCATGTGGCTGGCCGAGGTCGAGGAAAAAAACTGAATGGAAGACCTCATTTAGACAGATCGGGTCAGCGGAAAAGATTTTTAAAGAAGTGGTCTTACTGACAGCCATTACGATATATGTTTGAATTTTACATATGCTGGTCTCCTGGATTGTTACGATTAGGCTATATGTACTTCTATCATTTAATAAAGTGTATGCCTGTTACATAATGTGTGTTTTGATATGTACTCCCATAACCTATAAATAAGGAATCTATAAAAAAAATATACCACCATAGATTATTTTTAAAGCACCCATATGCTTAAAGAGATTATCCAGTCTTTGCACACCCATATAAAATACCCCTATTAAATATTTGCTCAGTGTAATAGCCCTTATTTGATGATTAGTGTGGAATTGCCTGTTACATTGATTGTCAGTGAAAATACACCCTTTACATTGGTGGTCTACTGTATATTTTGCGGAAAGTGTTGAAGTACCCCCTTTTATGGTGGTCAGTGAAAAAGTTTCCCTTTAACACTGATGTTCAATGTAGCCCCCTCTTTTTTGGTCAGTGGAAGGAAGAATGCCCCCCCAATACGTTGGTAGCCATTTACAGGCAACTAGAGGAATCATTAGTATCAGTGGTTATACCTGAGTAACAACAGGAAATGTTCTGCTGGCCCTGTACCACTGGTTCTGCTAGGTGATATGGGTGCTGAACTGTGGCAGGCACTATCGGGGCAACAGATCAATTTGACTACATGCTGGGAGTCATTGACCTGGGGCATGGCCCCTAGGAGCCTAGATCAACAATGCACTTCAATATCAGCAGGGACATATGGGTGATTATTTTCTAGGGAAATAGTAGGCCAAGGTTGAATTGTTTTGACTTGCTGCCGTTGCTTCATCCTGAAATAAAGTTGAAGAAAGGGATATCTGCATGTTTTTTTCCGATACAGTTATGCATACCGTAATTAAACACATTGGACTGCTGTTGAGTTTCCAGATCAGGAAGTGAAGGGAAATATCCCCATTTTTCACCTTTCTCTACTCTATCCAAAAAAAGGTTTTTGCTATACATAAACTTTAATGCTTCTTTAGTTTAGAAACATTTTAAATCATATTTAGTGTTTCATTTTCAATAAAATCAGTTTAGGTATAATGTATTATATTTCTGCATATAATTTAGCGAAGACTTTAGTAAAGTTTTATGTAAAAAAAAAAAAAAAAAACATTTTTATAAACCAGTAAACACTGTGAAGGTGATTATGTTCATTCTTTTCTGAAAAGTTGAACTTGTTATTTTTTAGACATCAGTTTAAGATGTACATAATTTCATAGATGTGCCTGAATATCTGTTAAAGCTGGATTTTGAACTTGTACTTACAGCCAATCCATGGATTCCGAGGTAGGGAGGTAGAAGTCTTTGATGTAAAGCCAAAAGCTGTGTGTTCTGTACAAAATCAATCCTATTTCAATCCATGAGATGTTTTCAGGCAAATACCTTTTTACATCTCTTACTAGAGGCATAGAAAGAACACAACTACTATGAACTTTTTCCCCCTAATGCTTTCATTTTAATACTTTTTACGCCTTCAAACTAGATGTTCTAGTTTTTCTTTACATACTGGTGATTATCAATTATGGAACTATCAATTATAAAAATATGATATTGACTGAACATACTTTAAAGAAAATGTACAATTTTACATTTTTTTTTAATTTATATACAGTATTTAAAAGGGATAGGATTTATGTAAAAAATGTTATCAATGTCTGGCGATGTTGTGATAACCTTATTTCTATGTATTGATTCTTATTATATATTATGAAAGCAAAATTTGCTTATTACATGTGTAGGCTATAGTCTACCAAGGTACATTTATAAACATCCTGATTGATTTAGTAAAGTGGTCCTGGCGGTTCTAGAGCCCCCTGTTCACTGTTTTAGGAATGTTTCTGAATGTTAGCCCCCCCCCTCCTTTCTGGCAATGCCTACAGTAAAATGTCTGAGAGGGGAAGGCGCTCATTGTAAGTGCATTGGTTGATCTCCTCTGTAACTAAATAACCCAGAACTGATGAGGATTTTAGCACTCCCGAGTTCAGAGCTGTCAATCCCTGGCTACTAAAATACTATAAAAAATAAAATAAAAAAGTAATAAAACAAAATATCAAAAGTAACCTTATCACCCCCATACACACCCAAATGCAAATGTGCCCATAGGGCGCACACATATGTAAACCTAAATTGTGCTACACAAGTAAGGTATTACTGTGAACGTTCGTAATGAGAACATTCATTCTAGAGCCAAAATTCATGGTTAATTCCAAACTAATAACCTGTAACAGCTCACCTATGGACAATTTTGAGTACCATTGTTTTTTACGACCTCACAGTCTCATGCACGTTTAAGATTTGGTATGCTTGGTATCTATTTACTCAAGGCAACCCTTGGATTGAAATAGGATTGATTTTGTACAGAACACACAGCTTTTGGCTTTACATCAAAGACTTCTACCTCCCTACCTCGGAATCCATGGATTGGCTGTAAGTACAAGTTCAAAATCCAGCTTTAACAGATATTCAGGCACATCTATGAAATTATGTACATCTTAAACTGATGTCTAAAAAATAACAAGTTCAACTTTTCAGAAAAGAATGAACATAATCACCTTCACAGTGTTTACTGGTTTATAAAAATGTTTTTTGTTTTTTTTTACATAAAACTTTACTAAAGTCTTCGCTAAATTATATGCAGAAATATAATACATTATACCTAAACTGATTTTATTGAAAATGAAACACTGAATATGATTTAAAATGTTTCTAAACTAAAGAAGCATTAAAGTTTATGTATAGCAAAAACCTTTTTTTGGATAGAGTAGAGAAAGGTGAAAAATGGGGATATTTCCCTTCACTTCCTGATCTGGAAACTCAACAGCAGTCCAATGTGTTTAAGAAGTACTGATTTTTTTTTTTTTGCCCTGACTTACATTTTAAGCACAGACAGGGAGATTCCAATAAGCCACATAGAGCTCCCTCTGGTGGCTAATCTACAGATCCCTATAATACAATAACCACAAAAATAGAAGAGTGAGAATGTCATCATTTTAAAATGATAGAAAAATGTTATATAAAAATAACTGCAATAATAACTAAAATATATGTTCACTCAAAATACACTAAAATGTCCCATTTCCATTTCCAGCATTACCCCGAAACACCATGCTCACCTTTGCACTACATGTTGAGCTTATGCAAGATCCAAGCCAAGAAAGCTCCAATTATGGCATGGGAGCAGTTTTTTTTCTCAGTTATTCTGCCCAGTTATGAAACAGAATAACTAGGATTTAAATGTGTGAAAGCAGATCTGGCAGTTAAAAATGTTTTCAAAGAACAGAAAGAAAACTTAAACTTACGAGAGATGCCATCTGGATAGAGTTTGTACTTGACAGGTTTGCATGGTTTACTAGAGTGCCCTAGATTCCTGCCACAGAGAGGAAAGAACAAAGTACAAAAAACTGTTGCTTTTTATAGGTTACCTAAACTCTGTTACATACAAAACCCAGGTGCCCCTTACTTGCCACAGAAAAAATACTAAATACAATAAGCAGTGTTTAATTGTGATTGCAGGTTATTTAAATACAGCCTCTTAGTGTCCCCTGTATTATTTGTCAAGCAGGTGGTCTAATAAGTCTAACACGTTTTTCAAAATTGTCCCAAAAGGTTACAACAACATACTGATAACATAATAGGTGTCTAACCAAACTAGCTATAGTGTAAGTGATTTTATGACTGTGGTTGGTATATTAGAGTCCAAACTACTCAATACCATTGTTGTACATACTGCAGCTGTATGATTATGATATTACTTTCCCTATCAGAACCAACCATTACTTTGTATACTGCAGCATAAACATATCATTTTAAAGTATAGCTAAAGGCAAAACATTTTTTTTTTTAGTTTTGGATAGAGGGGAGAAGGATTAGAACTCTTGTCAGTTTTTATTAATGTTTGCGCCCCCATTAGTGAGATTCACCCTCTCTATTTGTCCTGTTTTACTTTCACTTTTAAAGATAATGGTAAAGAAAATCTCCAATTTTTGCATGTCCCCAGAAAAGTAATAGAGGGGAAATCTTCCAATGGAAACACTAGTTCTGGTGACCTTGGGGTCCCCAAGAAATTCCCTTCATTTGTAGGGATTTCCGCTCACTTCCTGTTCGGCTATGGGACAGGTAGTGAAAGAAAATCTCCGTAATGGGACACCGATGGCGAAAATAAAATCTGACAGGGGTTATAACCCTCCCTTGCTCTATCCAATAAGAAAAATATAGTTTTGCCTATAGTTCTACTTTAATGCCCTCAGCAGAACCATTATAATATTACATAATGCAGGAGTACTGCAGTAGAAATTTTAGAATTGTACTTTCATTAGAAAAAGCATTATAATATTATATGATGCAGCTGAAACATTATAATATTATATACTGCAGGGGTACCATTACTAATATTATATACAGTGCATACCATTATATTACTTTCCTCAGCAGATCCATTATAATATTATATACTGCAGCACAATTAGGCTAAGTTCACACTGGCATTAAAAGCAGGCCTTTAAGAGGCGTTAAAAGCGCCCCTCAAACGCCTGTGCAAATGATACAATGGACAGCACATAGTGCTGTTCACACTATCAAAACATGAAGCGTTAGCATCATGTCGCTTCAAAATTGAAGCCTCATGTCCAGTCAGGAAGCATTTGAAGCCTTTCAACGCCTCCCATTCAAGTCTATGGTAACGCTTTGCAAACGCTATGACAGGCAGTTGCGGTGTGATTGCGGGGCGTTAAGATTAGCTTATTAAATGTAATGGAATAGCCGTTTGTGGAGCAGTTTTAACACACCTTAACACTCATCAAACGCTTCAAAACTGCCCATAGGGCGTTTAGGGAGCATTTTAAACTCGTCATTAACGCTTGTAAAATGCACGTCTAATGCCCATACAGAAGCTCATTAAAGTGAGTATAACAGCCACTAACGCTATAGGAGTGTTTGCTAAGTGTTAGAAATGTAGTCAAGTGTGAGCAAGCCCTTATAATAATACTACATCCCTTAGCAGAAATAATATTTCACATTTCTCAATGGCCCTATTGTATTACTACATCCCTCAACAGCAACATTATCATAATACATCCCTAAGTAGAATTATTATAATACTATATCCATCATCAAAACTAATATAATACTACATTTCTCATTAATTGTTAACATATTACATCCAGTTGTAGCACTAATATAATATTACCTGTGTTAGCAGCACCATTATAACACCATGTCCAGCAACACCATCATAAGACTTCATGCATGTGCAGAGCCTGTGTAAGAACGTTCCTCAGACCTGCTACTACTGCACACACTCCAGATGCATTAGAAGTGTGTGTAGAACTGTGCGCCGAGGGCTGCATTATAATGCTTTGCCTCACAACAGAATCCTTGTGTTATATCTAACAAAAGCAACAATATGTTAAAATCATCAGCAGCTCCAATTTTGCACACTTTAATACATGAGACCAGTATTGCTAAACGTGTGAATCCTTGAGTGGATATTGTTTGAATTAATGAGCATATATATTTAGTATTATAGCCTTTTTTTTTTTTTAATAATAATATAAAGATTAATATACAGTAACCACGTCAATCAATCAGTCATCTCTTAGTATAAGTGTAGATGCACACTTATCTGCTACTCTGCCTTTAAATATACTCTCATTCATTATGATATATAGTTTCAGTGGTGGATTAATATTACATTTTCTTAATAGGAAGAAGCCATTTGTGGATTTCAAGTTGGGGATTATCTGGAATATATGGAAAGCTTGGAACAGAAGTACAGGTCTGTGGTCCTTAAAGAAATGAGAAACTTTGCACTTGATTAAAAAATGAAGACTAAGAAGACCATGTATGGAAGACAGTGATTGTGTGAAGCATCTTTCTAAAATGACGAAAAAAGAAAATGTGCATATACCTACATTTATGTTAAAAGCGATCAAACGAAGTATGTGACATGTTTATTATTAATATCTAGAAGGAAAAAACTAATTCTTCTTCTCTGCAAAAACAACTTCTAGATTAAAACACAATAAACTTAAATGGCATATACAGTAGGGGATCAACTGAGTAATCCGCTCCCATGTTGACAGCAGGAATATTAGAAAATAATTGTAAGAAGTATTTTTGTACAGTATTGATTTGATAATATTTTTTTAATAAATGCTAAATAAAATAAATTAAAACAATTGTATTTGTTATTTCTACATGATATGAAAGTTATCACATTTAAAAGCATGCTCTTATGACACATTATTCATGTATCTAAGTTGGTGTGCTGATTGCATGTACAGTATGAGGCTGCTTGTGTCTCCACACATCATGATATTACAAAGGGCTGTATTATCCCATGCCACCAGTGCTAATACTAATGCTCCGTACCCACGGTCAGAATTTCTGACAGAAAAAGTCAGATGGGAGCTTTTCATTGTATATTCCGACCGTGTGTATGCCCCATCGGACTTTTTACGTTGAAAATTCAGACGGACTTAGATGGAGAACATGTTCTATATTTTTCCGAAGAAACAAATTCCTATCGGGAAAACCGCTCGTCTGTATGCTATTGCGATGTACCAAAAATGACGCATGCTCTGAAGCAAGTACGAGACGTTGTACGTGTTGTCCGGTCATATGTGTTGTACGTCACCTCATTCTTGACGGTCGGAATTTGGTGTGACCGTGTGTATGCAAGACAGCTTGAGTGGAATTCCGTCGGAAAAACCTTCAGAGTTTATTCCAACGGCAAAACCAGTCCTGTGTACAGGGCATTAGAAATATGTGAAAACGAGGTGGCTGCAGGCAACCTTATTGTGTTCCTGCAATGCGAATCATTATATAAACCGAATAATTGTTGCTGCGCCTGTACCCTTAAAGTGCATACTAGTGATCATAAACGATATTACTCCATTATTTGTGTAAATCTCTAGTGAAAAAAATCATTCAAACATAATAATTTTTACATGCAAGCAAATATAAAAAAATGACATTAAAGTGAAGTGATTTCAAATGTCCTCATTCTGAGTCCAAACATAGGTTGCAAATCCTATGGTACCACAAAATAACAATTTGTCACACGTGCGCCAGTGCTTCGGTGACTTCCAGTCTAGGTCTATTTAATTTCATGTGTAGAAATCTGAAAATAGGTTAGAGATTACTGTAAGCAAGCGGGGATTTGTTTAGCACGAAGCCAGTGTATTATTGAAATGCCTTCTATATGCATGGTGCTCAGGCATTTGGCTCAACCATGATGGCTAGTGGTTGTTGGATCTAGAGGATCTATATGGTAGCATTAACAGCACTTCACTCATACATTTGTTTCTGCAGCAGCCTGGCATGAATCATTAGACTCTAGAGAAGTCTAAATGGTAAGTATTTTCAAAAGAAGCCTTGGAGTATTATTATTATTTATGGTACTTATATAGCACTGTCAAATTACGCAACGCTTTACATATACATTGTACATTCACATCGGTCCCTACCCTCAAGGAGCTTACCATCTAAGGTCCCTAACTCACATTCATATACTAGAGCCAATTTTAGACAGAAGCCAATTAACCTACCAGCATGTCTTTGGAGTGTGGGAGGAAACCGGAGTACCCGGAGGAAACCTATGCAGGGACAGGGAGAACATGCAAACTCCAGGCAGGTAGTGTCTTGGTTGGGATTCAATCTGCTAGGCGAGAGTGCTACCCACTACACCATTGTGGAGTATGGTTAGGATGGGGGTTAGCAGAAGAATAAAGGTTAGGGGTTGCTTTTTGCTCTAAGAGTCCTGAGCCAAAAACAAATTACTTTCTGACATGAGGCTGATTGTTGGGTAATTGCAACACTCTCTGGTATTTCTAGGAAAAAGGAATTCTTGTTGAGGTGAACCTGAACTTTGGACTAGGCTTGCAGTAAAGTATTCTCTACCATTGTTCAACATGCACAGAATATGTAATCCGCCCTGAAAGTGATTAAAGGTTTCATTACTAAAGCTAAATTAAAACTTTTGTTCTTGCATATTAGAAACCAGCAGTAATTAAAATTTTCCTTGTGATTAAGTAGCTTTACTTGAGCATAACTTTCTGGTCTGGCAGCACAGCATACTCGGTTTAATTAAATTGTCACTTACAAACCAGTGGCTATCAACATCTCTGATAATTTCACCTGCTTCCAGCCTTTTTGTGCTGGACTGCACATTGTACATGATAACTAATATTTCAGTTCTGAAGCTTAACGATAAGAACACAATACATGAAGTAATCACTTTTTTTTTTTTTTTGCTTTAGCTATTACTTGCTAATCTTGCAGTGGCCAAGTATGCACAAAATGCAGACTAGGCTGTTCTTGCTGTTGTTGTTGACTAAGGGGTTGTATTAAACTAAAAATGTATTAAACTAAGGAGGTCTTTTTAATGTAAAAGTGGAAAAGCACTGGATCATGGAAATATTTGAACTTCTTGAGGAATAAATAATGTTGCATAAGTCAGCACTGTTTACGCCTTTAAATCTTTTTTTTTTAGTTTTAGGATTTTTTTTTTATAGTTTGAAGAGTAAAACTGTGAGGCACTATTCGTTGACACAAAGCTCAGCTCTATTTGTCTGTTACAATCTCTCCACTAAATGGGGATGTGTAGTTGCTTTATACAAAGTTTTTTCCTTATTATGATAATTAAAATAATACAATTGGATTTTAGTCAGGTAAATATGAAATATTGCATATTAATATTTTGCATTCTTTTTGTGACATAGGACTTGGAGCATTGGGCTCCTTTTCACATTATTAAGCCTTTTTAATTGCATCCATTGTTTAGAGACCTCAGTAGCTCAAGCTATAATTTACATACACAGGTGTTTATTTGTATAATCAAAAATTCAGTTTGATAGTAAACAAAACAGACAGAATACAGTAGTTTAAAAACAAGCAGAAAAAAAAATCAAATAAAATTAACCCAAATCATATATAGCGGTGGTCAGCAAACCTGTAGATCGCGATCTACCAGTAGATTGCGGACAGGTGACTGGTAGATCACGGTCTGGGCTTGCTGACCCACCATTCCAGAGCATCAGAGTGCAATGCAGAGGGACTACTTGTAAAGTTGGAGCTGTAGTAGGGAGCAAGAGCCACATAAGCCATTGCCTCTGTAGTGCTGGCTCCTGTCCCATGCAGAGCGATACCAACTGCACTCCGAATCTTATCCCAGCTAGCGGTCTCCAGAGTGGTGCCAGCAGCAGGAAAGAAGAGATCTTCGGGTCTGTGTGAAGCAATACACTGGGCATAATAGTATAGGGCTTCTTTCACACTGATACCCTGTGGTTTACCCACACCCCGGGTGCAGTGCAGTGTACCTGCAGCTTTCCTGCTGGTTTGCTGTGTTTAGCCATAGACTTCTATTATATCCTGCGGGTTTGGTGCACTTTCTGAATGCAGGAGTTTTGGTGTGCTTTCAGAAGTTGCACCACACATGCAGGATATAATAGAAGTCTATGGCAAAGCGCAGCTAGCCCAGGAAGGTCGCAGATGCAGTGCACTGCACCCAAAGCATAGGTAAACCGCAGCCTTATAGGGGGCTCAGAACAGTAAGTGTTCATTTACAATTGCAGTTTGGGGGGGTGGTAAAATACCATAGTTAAGATGTGTTTTTACCACCCCCGCCTCAACCGCACCCCCCCTTTTTTTTAACAATCAAAGGTGCTTTATTGTTGTCAAAACAGGTAAGACAGAGCATACAGATTGACGTAGAAAAAAACAATACAAAATGCTTGGATTACACACAAGAAACAGGGAAGGAAAAACAAAACCATAGTCTGTCAGTACAGTTAATTACTTACTAGACAGTAATCACAATTAGCAGCAGGTTTAAAAGGGGGAAAAAAGACTCATAGGTAGTATACAACACCCCCTCCCTCCAAAAACTCCAAGGGGCCGACACGTTGTCATATTTCCACCGACAACCCCTGTTTATATAAGTTATTCTATACATGGGCAGGACAGTGTCTATCAAAGCTTCCCAGGAGGTAAGAGAAGGGGAGAAGTGAGATCCAGTTCAGGAGAATCTCTTTTTAAGCATAAAACAGGAGATAGGATACCAACTGTTTTAAATGATGGGAGCGTTACGCATCATCATGATCCCCCAATAGTGTTCAGGTGTAACTGGGAGGGACAACTGCAGCCTAAGATTTATTTTGCTGAAAACCTGACCAAAACAATGTTATAATCGGTCATTCCCAGAACATATGGAAGAACGTCCCCACCTGTGTCCTACACCTAGGGCATAAGGGATCCTGATCTGGGAAAATATGATGCAGGTTCTGGGGAGTGTAGTAAATTCTATGCAGGAATTTTACCTGAATACGCTTATCCCTAAGAGAGATGACTAACTTAGGACCGTGCTCTAAACAGTCATTCCAGTCCTCTCTGTCTAGTGATGGTATGTCTCTATGCCACACCTCCCACAGCTCGTCCATCTTAGGGGAGTCAGTGCCCAGAAGTGCAGCATATATGGTTGATAAATACTTGTCTAAATCCCCGGGGGGACACAAGTTCCTCAAAAGGGGCAGCCTGGAGGTGTGGCGGCCGGGGAAAAAATGCTCTAGTGGCATGTCACAGCTGTAGATACCAAAACCACATCCATTGGGGTAACTGAAATTTGTAAAATAGGTCATTAATCGAAAGTAAGACACCCTGAGACATACCATCCCCCAGGATAACAATACCACGTTTGGCCCAGACCTGAGGATCTGGCAGGGTGCAGAACTGTGGCAAACTGGGATTACCCCAAAGTGGGTGGGCCGGAGACCACTGGTTGGGATTCACGAACCTCCATCTAGCAGCCATCCACACCCTCCAAGAGAAATCTGTAAAAAGCAATCTGAGAGTGTTTGACAGGTGGTGAGGAGGCAATATGTTTCCTCCTTACCACCTGATGTAAACCCATGATTGCCGTGCAATGCACACAATTGCCACACAGTTGTATGGCAATTAGAGGTTTAAATCAGGTGTGAGTAGGCGACATTGTGCCCAGTGATTTTTGACGTCTCTCAAGTTGTTTCAAAGAAGTAGTTAAATTAAGGTAACAACACCATTTTAAGGAGGTTAATCCGTCCCAATAGATTAAGGGGGAGATTAGCCCAGGAGGCGCATTTGGCTTTCAAGGTCATCATCAGATGGAGAAGATTCTTCCCCAAATAGCAGGATTTTTAGTCACTATAACTTTCAAATAGTGGAATTCATCCACCCTTCGTAGAGGGGTGGAGGCAGACGTCTTAGCAGCATCTGTATCTATAGGGAATAGAACTGATTTAGACAGAATGCCAAGTTTATTTTAATACCCGAGAAAGTACCAAAGTTATCAAAAATATGTAGGGCGGCCAACAATGAGGGGCAATGACGGCCAATCATTGAGATACAGCAATGCGTCATCCGCATACAAGGACAGCCGTTTTTCCAACTTTCCCAGCCGAAGGCCCATGACATCTGGAGCAGACCTGATCAAAATGGCCAGGGGCTCCAGCGCCAGGGCAAACAGACTGGGGGGAGCGGGCAACCCTGACGTGTACCACGGAACAGACTAAAAGGGGCAGAAAGCCAGTTATTTGTACGGACCCTCGCTCTAGGGGCACTATATAGTAATTTAATCCCATGTATGAATTTGGGGCCAAACCTGAATCGCTGAAGGACCTCCCAAGAATACGACCATTCTACGGAATCGAAAGCCTTTTCGGCATCTAAAGAAGCAATAGCTCAAGAGCCTTGATTGTTGTGAGAAACAGGTTTAAATAGAGTCGCCTGATGTTTATGTCGGTTCCCTTCCCCTGCATAAAATCGGTCTGGTTACCTGGGATAAACAGTTGGCCAGGACCTTCGCAAAAATTTTGGCATCCACGTTTAGCAGGGATATCGGTCTATACGCTGCGCAATCCTGCGGGTCCTTTCCGGGCTTAGGAACCAACCAGTAGAAGTGCCTCTAGGGAGCCATAGTCTGAAAGAAGGGAGGTCAATTAAGGAGCAAGAAGTTCCATAAAATTGCTGTAGAACTCAGATGGCAAGCCATAAGCCCCAGGGGCCTTACCACCCTTCAACCATCCCATGGCCAATTGAACCTTCTCCAGGGTGATGTCCGCATCCAGCCTCTCGCTATCAACTGCAGCTAGTGTTGGGAAAGAAATAGTCTCAAGAAATGAGGAGAGATCGGAAGGTGAGAAACCAGCCCAGGAGGAGCACAGGTCCTGGAAGAACTGTAGGAACCGACAATTAATGCGGTCAGGCGCTGTTAGTATGTGGTCATCTTTGTCCCTAATACAGCTGATAGGGGTGGATGGGATGTCTCCCTTAGCCAGCCAGGCCAGCAGTCTACTATTCTTCCCCCCAAATTCAATTTTGGGCCAAGTACAAGAAAGCCTTGTCAGTCTGAGCTTCTCTGTGGGTGGACAACTCACGCAGAGCTTGCTGCCATGTTTTATAATTATCACCATCCTGGGCACGAACATAGTCACTCTCTCCTCCATCTCCTCCAGGGAAAGGGCAGCCTCCTTCTGGAGATGTGAAATTTTAGAGATGTATTTCCTCTAGCCCATGATTTAAAGGAGTCCCATAGCACAGACAAAAGAGAAAACCTAGTGCTCAAGGCACAGTGTAACCCCTCTGGATTTTTGAAAGACAGACCAGGTATAGAGTAAAAATATTTATTTAATAATCACAAATTTGTAAAATTACAATGTCAAAGAATTGGCATGTAAAAATATAATGTTAATAACAATTATGCTCAGTATACAAAATAGGCATGAAATTTAGCTGCCTTAAATCAGAAGATAGGCTAGCGAGGATACATGCTGTACAATGACGCCTAACATGTTTCGGACGGTGTCGTCCTTCCTCAGAGGCTTAATGTCATTTGGGACAATTGTATTTTGTTCTATAAATATAAGTATAATAGATATTAGTGTAAAGAAGTAACAGTATAATTCAATATAGATTTCTCATTAAAATTAGGCTTTCAACAGGGATTATCATGCCAGAACATATATGATGACTCTATACCTGGTCTGTCTTTCAAAAATCCAGAGGGGTTACACTGTGCCTTGAGCACTAGGTTTTCTCTTTCATTCAACATATTGGATTGGACGGACCAGGTTTTCTGCACACACTGCCAATCCTTGTCTTATTATAGCACAGACAAAGAGGCAGTATCCTGGTTGTCTGTCCAATAGTTGCAAATAGAAGGCAGTCAGTGGCTCTTGTAGGTGTTCATCATTCGCCCAAAATCTGAACAGTCTTCATAGCCTAGACTCAGGGGGGACGGTCAGAGCAAGGGAGAGGCACAAGGAGGCATGGTCAGCGATGCCCCTGGGAAGCACAGACATGCCATGGACATATTGCAACGCAGTTTTGTACGCAAAGACCAGGTCTATTCTAGACAGGGTCTTATACGTGGCCGAGTGACAAGTGAGTTCTCTTGAATTCGGGTGCATGTGTCTCCAGACCTCTGTAAGGGCATAGGTGTCAGCCCATTGCCGGAGGTCAGGAGAGAAGCCAAACAGGACCCCAAACAACTTCCTCCCCCACCCCAAACAAGGAATGCTTACACCCATAACTGTGTAACACCCAATGATAGGAGACATGGACCAGTGGGTGTAGTTCGCAGTGGATTTAGTCCATCAGCTGGAAAAAAGAACGGAGTCTCTACTGTATTAGGATCAAATAACAATAAATGAGAAATGGGCTTCTCCTGCGTGAACCGCACACCCTTTAGCTGCAATGGCCAGGGGTGTACACATGTACATGAGTTATACGACCTGTCATGGTTGGTGGGTATACACCCTAGGCTACTGCCTCAGAAACTAAAGGGGGTAGGGATTGGGGGTGGTAAAACTGCAATTCAACTGCAGGGTTTTGCCACCCCCAACTTTACGTGTGAATGAGCCCTAAGGTGTCCCGCTGCCAAATGCAACTAAGGACTCATTCACAAGTGCAGCTTGCACCGCTACTCCTGTAAAAAGCAATCTGAGGGTGTTTGACAGGTGGTGAGGAGGCGATATGTTTCCTCCTCACCACCTGATATAAACCCATGACTGCCATGCGATGCACACAATTGCGACACGGTAGTATAACAATTTGAGGTTTAAATCAGGTGTGAGGAGGCGACACCTCTGCCCGGTGATTTTTGACGTCTCCCATGTTGTTCAAGTAGATCTACACCTCTTTAGGCTGGGTTCACACTGCTCCCGGATGCGGCTCACAGCAAAGAGTCCAGTGCGTCCCTGTTCTCTGTTTTAGGAACGAATCAGGGCCGAATTTTTGGCTCAATTTCGGACCTGAAACTGAGCCAAAGACGCACATGACTCCTGTGCGAGCCACCCCAGAGATATGTGAACCAGCTCCAAAGAGAGTCGGTAACAATCTCCTGTCATGCCACTTGGATGCGGGAAAACCCACATCCAATTCTCACTAGTGTGAACCCAGCCTGAAGGTTGCCTACCCCTGTTCTATTTTTTTTTTTTTTTTTTTTTAATCTTTATTTAAATTTTTCACAAGGCCATACAAAACGTGAGAGAGTAGCCAAAAAAAAAAAATGGACAAAAACATTCAGTAATCCCAACATCATCTCTCAGAAACCTCCCCACTACCCACCCTCCCCTCCCCGTACCCCACCCCCCTTCCCCCCCCGCAGACATCTGTTGCTGTTTCCTTTACTAGGGTGAAACTACTGGAATACCCCTTGGGGTCGGATTACTTCATCGTCAGTTCGGCATAAGAGAGCGAATTCCTAAAGGTCGTCCAAATTGCCCATCTTCCTCCCCTCGACGCATCATCTTTAAATAACCCGTCTTTCTCCCCTTTCTCTAAAATATGTATTTCCTGTATTTTGAGCAACCAGTCTCTGACCTTAGGGCCTTCAGTATTCTGCCAATTCTTGGGAATTTCACTTTTTGCTATATTTAATAGTACTGGGATTATAGACGTATTGTACTCCCGATTGCCTCCTTCCGAGCTGTGGAACAGACATATCCATGGGTCATATGGTATTGATTTACCCGTTATCATCTTAATTATTTGAATTACTTTCTCCCAAAACTTTTTGACCACTGGGCAGCTCCACCAAATATGAGCCATGGATCCCGGCATCTCACATCCCCTCCAACAATTAGGCGACCTATCTGGTTGGTATTTATTGATCTTTACGGGCGTGGCGTACCATCTGGATAGGCATTTATAGTTTGACTCTATCGTTTTTATGTCAGTTGCCGTGCTGTGTGTAGCTGTTAATATGTTGCCCTTTGCATTTTCTTCTAATGGTACCCCTAAGTCCTTCTCCCATTTCTTAAAGAATGGCGGCGTTTCCAACTCCTCCCTGATCGATAATATTTTATATATGGCCGACATATATCCTTTCAGCTTATTACTGTTAAATATCTTCTCTATCGGTAATAAATTGTTTTCTTCCCTTATTGGAGCCGGGAGACTTTTAACAAAGTGCGAGAGTTGGGCGTATCGCCATCCATTGAGTCTCATTAGCTCTCTACGTGTGTCTAAGTGCTCGTAAGTGCCTATTTTCCCTTTCTTCATAATGTCTTTAACTTGTGTTTTGTTGTTTAAGATCCAGTTACCCCCCACTTCCTCCATCCCCGGGGGGAACAGCTCGTTATTTTTTAAAAAAATTAATGGTGAATTGTACTCCCACCCATTTAATGTGTGCATCCAATCCCAAATTTTAAAAGTGTGTTGTGTAATAGTGTGTGTGTTTGGACCTAGTGTTCTACAACGAGGGGGATTCCAAAGTACATTGTTCAAACGTGCTCCACTTAAACCTATCTCCAGGTTGACCCACCTTTTGGTGGTCTCTCCCTTGACCCAATCAACTGCCCGTGCAATTACTATTGCGTTATGATATTTTTTGAAGTCGGGGAGGGCCAGCCCCCCTTGTGCTTTCCCTCTACATAATTCTTTGTGTGCAACTCTAGATTTCTTATTCTTCCAGATAAATCCCTTTATTATTTGTGTTAACTTTTTAAAGTAAATTTGAGGCAATGGGATAGGCAACATTTGCATCTTATAAAATACTTTTGGGGCCAGCACCATTTTCACTGAATTGATTCGCCCTATCCATGAGATCGGCAGTGACCCATCCTCTTAGCTTCTGTTCAGACTTCGTCCAGCAGAGGCACAAAGTTCAGGGCGTATGTCCTCTGCACAGAGTTCGACAACTTAACCCCCAAGTATTGGATATTGTCCCTTACTGGAAAGTGGAAAGTGTCCCTAATCCAGATCTCGTCCTTCTTTTCCATGTTGACATTCAAAGCTTCAGATTTTCCCAGGTTGATCTTATAATTTGATAACTCACTATATTTCTTAACAACCGATAATACATTAGGGATCGAAATCCTCGGATTTGAGATGTATAAGAGGACATCATCGGCATATGCAGCCAGTTTGTGTTCCTCTTTCCCTACTGTACACCCCTTAATGTCCGGATTTTTTCGGAAGGTAGCTAGCAAAGGCTCCAATGTCAACACAAATAAGAGGGGGGACAACGGACAGCCCTGTCTAGTGCCGTTTTTCATTTCAAACTGAGCTGAGGGGGTGTTGTTAACTTTAACAAAAGCGGAGGGGTGGTCGTATAGAGCTTTAATCCATTTTAACATTTTTTCTCCCACCCCCATGGCTTCCAACGTTTTGAACGTGAAACCCCAGTCTACCCTGTCAAAGGCCTTTTCGGCGTCAATTGACAGGAATAGACCTGGGGTTCCGTTGCTCTTAAAGGCCTCTACCAGGAGCAAGGACCGCACCCCATTATCTCTGCTCTCTCTCCCGGGGACAGAGCCCACCTGGTCCGGGTGGACCAGATGCGCCATTCTCCCCTTAAATCTGGATGCGAGCACTTTTGCGTACAGTTTAATGTCTGCATTTATAAGCGCTATAGGTCTATAACTGGAGCAGAGGGTGCGGTCCTTGCCCTCCTTAGGGATCAGGGTCACTGCCGCCAGCAGGGCACCTTCACTCATCTCTCCCTGGGATCCAAGCTCATTCCAAAGCCTACACATCCTCGGGATCAGCGTTTCTCCAAATGTTTTGAAGAAGGCAGCTGTAAAGCCGTCTGGGCCTGGGCTTCTCCCAGAGGGAGTAGATCTCAGGGCGAGACGAATTTCTTCCTCTGTTATGGGTCTGTCAAGGTCTTTTGAGTCCATTTCGGACAGTTTATTAAGCCCTGCCTCTTTAAGGAAGGCCTCTGCTCTTTTATTACTCCCTCTGCTGCAACCTGTTTTACTCACTGAGTATAGGGATGTGAAGTAATGCCTAAATTCTTCTCCAATTTCCCCCGAGGCGTATTTCAATACTCCATTTTTATTTTGAATCTTATCTATAAAATTTATGTCCCGTTTTTTCCTCAAAATTTTGGCCAGGTGTTTTCCTACTTTATTACCCCACTTGAATTTTTCTCTTGTATATCTGTTCGTTATGTGTTGCGTCTCCTGTTCCATTAAGTCCCTTAATTCGTCTCTCTTGGTGGTTAGTTGCATCAGTAGTGTCTTATCTGGGCCTCTATAGGCTTTGTGTAACTGCTCTATCCTAAAAATTTCTGCAATGAGAGCTTTTTTTCTTTTTATTCTTTCTTTTTTCTCCCCTGCGCCTATCGAGATCAGTATCCCTCTTATGTACGCCTTAAAGGTTTCCCAGACCATCGTCCCCCGTGTTTCGCCCGTATCATTGGTTAGGAAAAAATCATCTATATCCTGCTGGATTCTTTCTACGTTTTTGGGGTCTTTAATTAGGTTCTCATTTAGGCGCCAAGTAAACGGAGGTTTATGCACTTCTTTTAGTTTTAATTTCATCGTAACGGGGGCGTGGTCTGACAGTGATCGGATCCCAATCTTGGTCTCTACTACTGAATCCACCAATTGATGATCCACCAGGAGATAGTCCAATCTGGAGTGTGTGTTATGCACGGGGGAGAAAAAGGAATAATCCCTGACCCCCGCATGCTGAATCCTCCACATGTCTAACAACTGACATTCATGCAGTTTTTTCCCAACTCTTCGCAGGGTGTCTTTACTCATCCCCCGTGCATTTGATGAGCTATCTAGTGGTGGGTCGAAACAGAAATTGAAGTCCCCTGCTGCGATCACCTCCCCTTCTCTAAATTCCAGTAACTCATTTAGGACCCTCATCAAAAATTTTGATGGGTCTCTGTTCGGGCAGTAGATATTGGCAAGGGTGAGGATTCTCACTCCTATCCTAATTTTCAAAAACAAGAATTGCCCCTCAGGGTCACTCTTCCTATCTATCAAGCGGAAATTAACATTTTTCCCGAAACCAATTGCCACCCCCTTTGCTCGCTTTGTTGGAGAATCACTGTAGAACCAAGATGGGAGGTATTTAGAATAGAGTTTTATATTTGCATCCCACGAAAAATGGGTTTCCTGTAAAAAAACTACCTCTGCTCTGTGGTGGTACAGCTCTCTTAGTAGTTTATGTCTCTTGTTAGGGGAGTTTAGGCCCCTAACATTGTATGTTAAACATAAAAAGTCCATTTGACCAAAACCTTGTGCCTTATTTGCAACTTTATGGAAAAAAAACGAGCTCTATGAGTTTTCTGTCTGCACAGGGCGACACCCCCCCTAGCCCCCCCTCCTCCCCCCAACCCCCCCTCCTGTCCCCACCTCCCCATCCCCCCTCCACATCTCCCTCCCCCCACCCCCCCCGCCATTACTAGGCAAATGGATCGCAGGGCGGCCATCTCTGAGCGCCCACTCTGCGACCGATGTGCCCTGGGGTGGGTCCCGGTGAAAGGCGGCTGCGGTGACTACTCAAACCTTTATAACTTGCGCCTGTTCCCTCCCTCTTTTTCCCTCCCCCGCCCCCCCGCACCCCCAGCCAAACCCCCCACACTCACCACCTCCCCCTCCCCCCAAGTACACTACGGGAAGACACTTTCAGGGATGATAGGGACCCCAATTTCTAGTTTCTCACAGAAGTCCTGTAAGTCCTCCATTTGTCTCAAATTACAAGTCCTGCCCTCTTTTGCTACGTTCAGGGACAACGGGAACCCCCATCTATACTTTAGGTTTGCATCTCTTAGTAAGTCCAGCAGTGGCTTCAGCTGTCTCCTTCTTGCCAATGTACCGGCGGATAAATCAGAAAAAATCTGTATCTCTTGATTGTTGAATTTAACCGGCCGGGCCCCTCTTAGTTTACTCCAGATATTGGCTTTGTCCTCAAATTGATGAAATTTCACAATGATATCTCTGGGTGCATCTCCTCTTAGGTTATGAGGTTTCCTGATCCTGTGGACACGGTCGATTTTCAGTTCACTATCCAGGTTTCTTCCCAAGAGGGGATTGAAAAGCTCTTTACAGACTAAAAACAGGTCCTCATCTCTGTGCTCAGGCAGTGATCTAATTCTTAAATTTTGTCGTCTGTTTTGGTTTTCTTGTTCTTCCATCTTATAAAGCAGCTCTCTGTGTCCCCTCTGTAGTGTTTTTACTTGTTTTTTTAACATGGCTATTTCTCCACCTTGCTGTTCCACCCCCCTCTCCATGTCCAGGTGTCCCATGTCAGTTCTTACATTCAAGATTTCTGCTTTAATTACTTTTTCTAGATTTTCAAACATATCTTGAATCTCCATTTTTGTTCGGAGCGCCTCTCTTGTCGGATCTGCCTCCATATTTAAAGCTGGAAATCCTTCCGCAAATGTCCCAGTGGTAGCTGCCCCCCCCTGGGCTCCTTTGCTTTTGGTAACAGCCTTTTTTCTATCTTTAGCTTCCTTTGGCTCTTGTTGTTTATTATCCGTGCTTGGGCTTTTCAGAAACTTTTGAATAGTACTCGAGTTCAGACTGTCTCTAGATTTATTGGGGTCCGTCGATCTTTGGGGGCGCCCTCTCATGTTCAACCCCGCTCCCCCCTGGCCGCCTGAGCCTTGATTGACCTAGTTAGGTCCCACCACCTGTTGTTACAGTCTGGCTCAAGGCTCCGCTTCTACCAGTGCAGGGACTTTAACACAGGGGTGGATACCCAACCCGGAGGCCCTCACTTTAGAGAGGGCACGATAGTGCACCCAACGTGTTGTTCAGATTAAATTAACTGGTCTAACCCGGCTTTTAACAATGCTCTATCGTTGGGGCGGGAGCCCAGACGTCTCCGACCGCGGTCTCCCTTAGACCCAACTTAGGTCCACCTTTGAGAGAAATGCAAAAAATATTATGTCCTTGGGGGGTGCTTATGATTTAGAGTCGCTCGGGCTACCCGAGCACCTTCTTAGCGATATCAGGTAAGTAGCATACCCCCACTTTAATTACATAATGTCCACTCTAATCGCAGCAATGGTATAATGTTTACAACTCTTCTTGTACCCTTTGCAATGCTTTAGTTGGCTTTTTTTCCACACATAGTTTTAATATAGCAATTAGACCAGTTCATGTGGCATTGATATCAGCCAGGCTGATCCTACCTGACTCCAGGTGGGCTCCAGAGGACCTCTTGCAGGGACGGTATCCACGTGCCAGGGAGGGACCTTTACCAACGCCAATGCCGTGTTCAGCGTAGAGGAGTAGGAAAAAAGGGGGGGGGAGGCGGGAGGGAATCCTCTCCCCGCACGGTTCACCGCACTGTCAGATTGCCAGGCAGTCCTGTCTGCGCTGCCGTACTCCCTCAGATTGTCACAGCGCGAGTAATGCAGAGGAGGAGCGGATTCCGAGGAGTCCTGTGGCGACAACCTCGCGGGGGGGGGGACCAGAGGCGCCGGAGGTTGGTGAGGTATGTCTCCCTTCCGTCTGCTGAGTCAGCCGCTCAAAGGACGGCACCGATCCCCGGTGTTCGTCGGGCGGCTTCCCCCGCTCACTCTGGTCAGCTGGCCGACGAGCCCGCCTATGGCTGGGGGGGAGGAGGAGGGGGAGAAGCGATTGACGGCCACGGTCTCTCACCCCGGGCTTTTAGGACACTGACCTCCAGCAGCGTGCAGCTCTCACCGCTCTCATCGCCCCTGACACCGAGCCCCGCCCCCAGATCACAGCACGTTACGTCATGTCTCCCTCCCTACCCCTGTTCTAAACAGATGAGTACATGATGAAGAACCAAGTATGACAAATTGGCAAGTGGAGCTTGATATGGCATGAGACATGAGAATGCAGGAAGAACCATTAACTAGCTTTACAATAGCTTTCATTAGTTTAATTTCACTGATCTGTGTGTGAAAGTTTAATTGATTAATGGATTTGGGTAATAAGTGAACACTACAGTTTACAGATTAACACAGCTTTAATCTAAATGTAAATCAAACAAAAAGGTATATGTGTTTAACCTATATCTGCTTATTTCCTATTGATAATATTGTAAGTAGTAATAAATAAACCTGTACATGTGAGTGTTTACATTTTTCTGCATGTTATTAATAATAGTGTAGGTAGTAATAAAATATGCATGGGTGTATATTTTTTTGTGTGTTATTAATAATTGTATAAGTGTGTGTATACATTTTTCTGTGTGTTAATGATAGTACTAAGAACGCGTGCATATGGGTGTTTATATAGAATTTTGTATTATTGATAATATGTTGTAGATTAAGTAGTGATACAATGTGTGAGCATGTAGATGTATATATTTATGTGTGTTACTTACTAATAGTATAGGTAGTACAAAAAGGCTATATAATGTAAGTTGCATACTAGTTATTGCATGCAATGTTTAAATCATGTTTATTTGCATTAAACAGTTACCATAAACCTATTGCGAAATTGTTGTGAACACCACCTACTATTTTAGAGTACTTTCTGTTCATTAAAAAATACTCATTTTTGCTAGTATTATCCTATCAATGGCAAAAATATTTTGTAAAATCTATATTTTCTGAGATTTGAAAAGTGTTTCATTAACTTAGCTTTTATTTCTCACAAAAGACAAAACCTTGTGATAATTGCTTGCAAGGGCTCAGGCTGGAAACATTTTGTATCTTTGCACATAAACACAGAGAACCCTCTGGAGCTGTCTTCTGTACAGTAGCACGGTGAAGTCAGGAAAAAAAGCCATGGAATTTTTAATAAGAGAGAGTTATAGTCTGTATTGTTAGTACATTTATTATGTCAAGAATGTCTGAATGCATTAGTGTGACAGGATTATTGTCAGCAACCAAACAAAACAATGTTAGAATAAATTAAAAACATCAAATGAATGACAGTAAAAAAAATATCCCTTTTCTTATGCTAACTAGCTCATTAATTTTACCATGTCTAAATCAGTCATTGCTGAATCTGATTATAATTCAATATACAACTTTTCATATTTCTGCAAGGAATTTACTTATATTTTTTTGGTGCGATACGCATTTTTATTGGCACTTGAGAAATTGCTTGTTTTGTTCCAAGCTGTAATTCATTCCAAGGGTCAAGTCATGCAATCATATGTTTATTTCTAGGTCCTAGTCGATCAGAGTTGGTGAAAGATAATTGGCCTTATTCAGTAAAGAGTGCACATTTCTTAAGTGCATTGGCAACCATTCAGAGATGACTGGTCAGCGATTAATAGTCTTAATCATTGGTAAAAGATTAGTGGCCTTGTTTAATAAAGAGAACATGTTTCTTAAGGCTTGGTCCACACCGATGTGCGGAGCGGCTCACAGCAGGGGGTCCAGCGAGTCCCTGTTGTCTGTTTCAGGGATGAATCAGACCCAAATTTTTCCCTGGATTCAGACCTGATGTTAGGAACCTGGTAGTTGAGCCCGACTGGTAGAAGGAGACCTCTCTTAAGCGCTGGTTCAGGAGCCACTGGAGTGGGAACAGTGGTCTCTTGAGCACAGTGGGTAGGAGTGCCATTTAATCAAAAACTGTACCTGCCCCAATCTCTTCCTGCAATCGAGGATGGCCTCCACTTCGTATTCCTCGTTTCCGTCCACCAAAACAGGTTCAGGGACCCTGGTGCCCCTATCAGGAAAGGGGTCGGCTACAGCAGGCTTCAATAGCGACACATGGAATACAGGATGGATTTTAAGTGAGTCAGGTAAACACAGTTCATAAGATACCTCATTAATCTTCCTTTTCACCAGGAAGGGCCCAATAAATTTAGGAGCAAACTTTTTGGAAGGACAAGCCAACTTAATGTTATTGGTAGACAGCCATACCTTATCACCAAGCTGCAGGTTCAGATCTCCTCTTCTTTTTTGATCGAAGATCCTTTTGCTGTCTGCTTGTGCCTTGGACACCGCTTCCTGTAACATCTGATTATTGTGACTGAGGAACTGTACTGTGTCCTGAATCGCTGGAACTGAGGATTCTGGAAGAAAATCTGGTAAGAAAGATACATGAAAACCATAATTGGCAAAGAAAGGAGACTGACCGGTGGCAGGGTGGCATTATTATAAGCGAATTCCGCTAGGGGCAGCAGGGACACCCAATCATCTTGTACAAAAGATGTAAAACACCTAATGTATTGCTCCACCGTCTGATTTGTCCTTTCTGTTTGCCCATTAGTTTGGGGATAGTATGCTGAGGACAGGGCTAGTTCAGTTTTCAAGATTTCACACAGGGCTTTCCAGAAGCATGAAGTAAACTGCACCCCCCTATCAGACACTATATTTGCGGGGACTCCGTGCAGCCTAACGATCTCTTTGATGAACACACGGGCCGTTTCTACGGGAGAAGGCGTCCCCTTTAAGGGCACAAAATGGGCCATCTTAGACAGACGATCGACGACCACAAAGATCGCCGAACATCCTTCAGAGCATGGTAGCTCAACTATAAAGTCCATTGCTATCATCCTCCAGGGCCTAGTTGGTATGGGCAACGGCCTCAACAGTCCCCAGGCTCGGTTCCTAGAAGTTTTATTTTGGATGCAAACAGAACAAGAGTTGACGTACTTCCTGCAAAATTCTTTCAGGTTTGGCCACCAGAACGTACGTTGCACGAGTTCAAGGGTCTTACGAACCCCAAAATGTCCTGCAAGTGGATGGTCATGCAATAACGTAAGCACCTTAACTCGGACGTTTTCCGGTACAAATATTTGACTTCCTCTCCACAATAACCCATCTCGTGATGTTAGGGTGAATCCCTGGAGGCTTGAAGGTTCTGGCGATGCTTCTCTGATCAAGGACAGGAGATCCGTCTGAAGGAGCAAGAAGCTATTAGCCGACAGAATGGTGTCGGGTACAGAAAGGTCTTTAGGATTGTCAAACATGCGCGATAGCGCGTCTGGTTTTATGTTTTTAGTTCCTGGCTGGTAAGTAATGTGGAAGCAGAAACGTGTAAAGAATAGGGCCCACCGGGCTTGTCGGGGTTTCAGTCTCTTAGCAGATCTTAAGTACTTGAGATACTTGTGATCAGTATATATTAGAACCGGATGAACTGCGCCCTCTAACAGATACCTCTACTCCTCTAATGCTGTCTTGATGGCGAGTAGTTCCCGATCACCCACGTCGTAATTTCGCTCAGCCGACGAGAGTTTCCTGGAGAAGAATCCCACGGGGTGCATCAGATCCTTGTTGCCCTGCTGTTGAGAGATGACTGCACCCACAGCCACTTCGGAAACATCAACCTCCAGGATAAAGGGTAAAGATGGATCAGGATGACTGAGGATCGGAGCTGAAGTGAAACGCCTCTTTAATTCTTCAAAGGCCTCCTGAGCCTCCGGGCTCCAGTGAAAACGACAGTTCTGCTTGGTTAGCTGCGTGATGGGTGAAATGATGGCAGAAAATCCCTTAATGAATTTCCTATAGAAATTTGCAAATCCAGTGAACCGCTGCACGCCCTTCTTGTCCAGAGGAGCTGGCCAATCTAACACAGCGGACGCCTTCTGAAGGTCCATTTTGATGCCGGTTGGGGAGATCACTAGTCCCAAAAACTGAATGTCCTTTTGTTCGAATTCGCACTTCTCCGCTTTAGCGTACAGTCCATGCAAACGAAGACGGCCCAAGACTCTGCGAACATGTTCCCGATGCTGATTAAGAGAACTGGAGAAAATTAAAATATCGTCCAAGTAGACAATTACAAAGATGTCCAGGAAGTCTCTGAATACATCGTTGACCAGATGCTGGAATGTGACAGGGGCATTGCAAAGGCCGAAGGGCATGACTAGATACTCATAGTGCCCGAAACGGGTCTGGAAAGCCGTCTTCCATTCATCCCCGGCCCGAATGCGGACCAGGTTGTAGGCCCCTTTTAAATCCAATTTGGTGAAGATGATGGCAGACCTCAATTTCTGAAACAGTTCAGGTATCAGGGGCAACGGTTAGCGGTTTTTAACCATTTAACTCCCGATAGTCCACACATGGACAAAGAGTCTGATCTTTTTTAGAGACAAAAAATATTCCGGCCCCAGCTGGGGAGGTGGAAGGTCGAATAAAGCCCTTTTCCAGGTTTTAATTAATGTATAGCTTAAGTGCCTCTTGTTCCTTTTCAGATAGCGGAAAGATGTGCCCGAAAGGAATCTCGGCCCCAGGGAGCAGCTCGATTGGGCAATCATAAGGACGATGGGGTGGCAGGGCGTCTGCTCCCTTCTTGCTGAATACATCTGCAAATTCCCGGTACACCTCTGGTATGGTTTGAAGCAGATCTTGATCCACATCCATGCAAAGTAAGGTGGCAGCAGATTTGGAGGGTTCAGGTAAACAATGTCTTTGACAGTAGGGTGATAGAAACTTGACTTCACCAGTGGCCCAATTAACATGGGGGTTATGGGCCTGAAGCCAGAGCATCCCTGAAATGAATGGAAATAATGGAGAGGAGATGACGTCCAGAGTTAGGATCTCTTCATGCTGAGATAAACAGGTGGCAGACAGAGGAAGGGTTTCTTGAGAGACTTGTCCCGATCTTATATGGGACCCATCGGCCAGAAAAACTGAGAGTTTGTGAGTCTTGTCTTTCAGGGGAAGGTTTTGTTGGGTAGCAAAGGCAGAATTGATAAAGCAGCTACATGCCCCAGAATCAATAATGGCTTTGACCTGGATTGTTCTTCCCTGGAGCTGTAATGAGAGAGGGAGAGCAAGTTGAGTTGCATTGGCGGTTAAAGCGGATAAACTGGCCGGGGTAGAAGAAACACACTTACGGGTCTTGACCGGAGAGTTGTTCACGTAGTGTCCTGCCCCCCACAGTAGAGGCAGAGGTTTAGCTGGCATCTACACGCCAGTTCTTCTGGGGGCAGAGTAGAACGCATTAGTCCCAGCTGCATTGGTTCAGGAACATTGGGTGTTGGGGTGGCCGGGTTTGAGCAGGTGGAAGGTAGGTATCGGGAGGCAGGAGCCGGAAACCTTGCAGTCATCCACATAGGGCGAATTTGCTGGGAGGAAGGTTCAGATCGGCATTCACGAAGACGTTGGTCGATCTGGATTGTCAAGGCAATAAGTTCTTCAAGGGTATCGGGCATTCCTAAACGAGCAAGCTCATCCTTTAGACTTTCAGATAACCCCATGCGGAATTGATGGCGTAAAGCTGCATTGTTCCATTGTGTGTCCGCGCTTCAGCGTCGGAAGTCCGTGACATAGTCCTCGGCCAGCCTGCAGCCTTGCTGGAGCGCGAACAAAGCTGACTCAGCTGTGGCAGTCCGCTGGGGATCCTCGTATAACTGAGCCATGGCTTCGAAGAAAGCGGGCAAGGACTGGATCTGTGCAGAGTTAGTTTCAAGCAGGCGGTGGTCCCAGGTCTGAGGTTCCCCTTGTAGGAGGGATATAACAAATCCCACTTTGGTAGCCTCTAAAGAAAAAGTCCGTGGCTGTAAGGCGAAGTAAAGTTGACAGGCGCTGCGGAAGGCCAGGAACTTGGTTCGGTCACCAGAAAACCTTTCAGGGATAGGGACTCTTGGTTCGGGTGGAAGCATAACCACAGCAGGAGATGCAGCACCCTGTACTGGAGCAGCTGTTGAGGCAGGAGACACACCTCCCGGGCCACTGAGGTTCAGGACTTGACCCTCCAGTCTGGTGTAGCTGTCTTGCAAAGTCTTTACGGCCTGGGTGAGTGCCGCTAAATGCGTACAGATCTCCTTAATGGGAGAGGTCTCTCCTGCGGGCTCAGTCATGGCTTTTCGTACTGTTAGGAACCTGGTAGTTGAGCCCGACTGGTAGAAGGAGACCTCTCTTAAGCGCTGGTTCAGGAGCCACTGGAGTGGGAACAGTGGTCTCTTGAGCACAGTGGGCAGGAGTGCCTGATGCGGGTCCTTGTGGTGGCCAACACAGGAGCTTGAGAAGACGTCCCTCCGGGATGGCTGAGCTGCGGATGCTGACAGGCAGAAGCGGATCCGTAAGCAGACAGGTGGATAATATGGCAGCAACAGAACCTGGAGCTGGAAGAGCAGGCTGGAAGCAGCATCACAGGACACAGGCAAAGCATAGTCAAACAGTCCGTATTGGCAGGAGATTAGGCAGGTATATGGCAGAAGGAATGATCACAGAATAGTCAGGCAGGCAGGTGTTTGGCAACGGGTCACAGGCAAGGTCAGGCAGGCCGGGTCGGGTTGGAGACAGAAGAATGGTCAGACGTAGCTGGGTCAATAGCAGGTAATAACAATAGGCAGGATACAGGAACTCAGGTGCAGAGCTGCAGACATTCAGCACCTGATGGAAGCATCTGACAAACTTTTAAAGGGTCTTTGGCGCCAAACAGCGCTAGCGCGAACGGGCGCGCGCACGGACGCACGGGAGCGCGTCGGCGCCCCCCAGTGGGGAATTCTGTTGAACTGCCCTGGAAAAGCCCCTCGTGCACCTGCGCACATGCATGTTAGCCTGACGGCCACCGACATGTCCCTGACACCTGAATCGGACCAGAAGATGCACAGGACTCTTCTGCAAACCACTCCGCAGCCGTCCCAGAGCTATGTGAACCGGCTCCATTGAGAGACGATCACAGTCTCCTGAAATGGGATTTGGTTGCGGGGAAACCCACATCCAATTCCCACTAGTGTGAACCCAGCCCAAAAGAAATAACCCACAACAACCAATCGGAATAAGTTTTACTAAACTATAAAGATTAAAGAATAACAGTACTTAGTAAGTCTTATACTTACCTGTCCCCTAAGATTTTCCTCTGGGCAGCCTGCTGAAAGCCAAACAGCCTCCCAGCTGTCCCTACTTTTTCTATGCATCCGTTCATTTATATGGAATGTTTGCCCCATACGTGGATGACCTTTCCATAGAAAAAACAGAGCCTAGCTTGGGTGACTTTTATAATCTTCTGCAGGTATGGATAGCAGGTATAAATACACTGAAGAGTAAACTAGATCATAAGTTGGGGCGTGACCAAGATGGCGGCGGTGTAGGATGCTTAGTTGAGGACCTCTGCTACCACTGCGGGGAATTCATCCTGTTCTAATACCTTGGGTCTCTCCTAGACCAGCTGAATCTCTCCCTAAATCATCCCGGCGGGGAATGGCATGGACCCGGAACAGAACCAACACGCAAAAGCAGGGAAACGCCCCTAAATCTCCCAAGTCTCCTGGAGGAGTGGCTGTACACATGGCCAGTAAGAGCAACATGGCATCCCAGATGGAGGTTCCAGAGCCCCCACTCATAGAGCAGAGTAACTTCGATACCCTAATGCAGGCGATTACAGGCTGCCAATCTATGCTGTCAACTCTCACCACCAAGATTGACACCGCTCAGCTGGAAATCGGCCTCATCCGGCAGGACTTCGATAAGATCCGCCAGAGGGCTACAGAGACCGAGCACTGGCTGGGCGATACCGAAGATATGGTCCGCGACCACTCAGCCTCCATGCACACCCTGCAGGTGAGAGTGCACTCCCTCAAGTTGAGAGCTGAGGATGTGGAGAACTGCAACTGCCAGAACAATCTTAGGATCATAGGTCTTCCTGAGGGATTGGAAGGCTCGGATTCACCTGCATACACGGAGTGCATGCTCTGCACACTCTTCCCCCAGGCAGCCTTATCGACCTTCTTTGCAGTGAAGAGAGCACACAGGAGGCACCACAACGTGGGCCTGCTGGCATCCTGCCACGTAGCTTTATCTTCAGGCTGCTCAACTTCCGAGACCGTGATCTGATCCTGCGAGAGGCTCGTAAGCTGCACAATATCTGTCATGAGGCTGCACGGCTGATGTTCTTCAATGATTTATCAGTGGACACCCAGAATTGTTCGAGCAAAGGCTATCAAGTATAGCATGCTTTTCCCAGCACGCCTCCGGGTGCAAGACAGGGAAACCACTCGATTCTTTACTTCACCTAGTGAGGCATGAACACGCTGCCTCCACGCTGATACAACGTATCCCTGTGAGCCTACTTATCCGGATCAGTGAGTACTAACCTTCCCCGGTCCCCCCAACTGCACTGTTCCTCTTAATGTGGTAAGAGGTGTTTTTCTGCAATGCCGGCTGTGTAGGCTGTTCTTGCTAATGTATTAGCCCTGGCAGCTATGGGGACTGAAGCCCTGCCTAGAACTGGGGCACGCTGCTGTTGACTGAGTTCCATTGGACTTTTGATTAAAGCCCGCACAGCATTTGATTCACATTTTTGCCCCCTTCACCTCTGGGTGGTGGGGGGTGTTTTGCTCTTGGTCTGCAACAAGTTGGGGTTGCCCACATCGTTTCTTTGCTTGTACACCATTTTTGCCTTTTGAGATATAATTGGATGAAGATTCTACTGTGTCCCCCCCTGAATTTTGGTTATTCCATGACGTAACAGTCCTATTATGTAAGTTCGTACCCCTGAATATATTCAGGAGACATATTGGTTCCCGCTCGTTGGCGGCATCTCCTCTGGTGTACCTACACCTTTTTTGTTTTCGCAGTTGAACATATTTGGCTGCTCTCTGTTCATGACCCCAAGTAGTCACTGACTATGGTTAGTTTTGGGATATAGGCATACCCTGGTTTGGGGGGGTGGGTTGGGACGGGTTGAGATGGTTACTTGTTCAAACGAAGGAATGTTACATAGTTACATAGTTACATAGTAGGTGAGGTTGAAAAAAGACACAAGTCCATCAAGTCCAACCTATGTGTGTGATTATGTGTCAGTATTACATTACATATCCCTGTATGTTGCGGTCATTCAGGTGATTATCTAATAGTTTCTTGAAGCTATCAATGCTCCCCGCTGAGACCACCGCCTGTGGAAGGGAATTCCACATCTTTGCCACTCTTACAGTAAAGAACCCTCTACGTAGTTTAAGGTTAAACCTCTTTTCTTCTAATTGTAATGAGTGGCCACGAGTCTTATTAAACTCTCTTCTGCGAAAAAGTTTTATCCTTATTGTGGGGTCACCAGTACAGTAAATTGAAATCATATCCTCTCTCAAGCGTCTCTTCTCCAGAGAGAATAAGTTCAGTGCTTGCAACCTTTCCTCATAACTAAGATCCTCCAGACCCTTTATCAGCTTTGTTGTCCTTCTTTGTACTCGCTCCATTTCCAGTACATCCCTCCTGAGGACTGGTGCCCAGAACTGGACAGCATACTCCAGGTGCGGCCTGTAGAGCGGGAGAATTATCGTTTTATCTCTGGAGTTGATCCCCCTTTTAATGCATACCAATATTCTGTTTGCTTTATTAGCAGCAGCTTGGCATTGCATGCCATTGCTGAGCCTATCATCTACTAGGACCCCCAGGTCCTTTTCCATCCTAGATTCCCCCAGAGGTTCTCCCCCCAGTGTATAGATTGCATTCATATTTTTGCCACCCAAATGCATTATCTTACATTTTTCTACATTGAACCTCATTTGCCATGTAGTCGCCCACCCCATTAATTTGTTCAGGTCTTTTGCAAGATTTCCACATCCTGCGGAGAAGTTATTGCCCTGCTTAGCTTAGTATCGTCTGCAAATACAGAGATTGAACTGTTTATCCCATCCTCCAGGTCGTTTATGAACAAATTAAATAGGATTGGTCCCAGCACAGAACCCTGGGGAACCCCACTACCCACCCATGACCATTCTGAGTACTCCCCATTTATCACCACCCTGTGAACACGCCCTTGTAGCCTGTTTTCAATCCATGTACTCACCCTATGGTCCATGCCAACGCACCTTATTTTGTACAGTAAACGTTTATGGGGAACTGTGTCAAATGCTTTTGCAAAATCCAGATACACCACGTCTACGGGCCTTCCTTTATCTAGATGGCAACTCACCTCCTCATAGAAGGTTAATAGATTGGTTTGGCAAGAACGATTCTTCATGAATCCATGCTGATTACTGCTAATGATATCATTCTTATTACTAAAATCTTGTATATAGTCCCTTATCGTCCCCTCCAAGAGTTTACATACTATTGATGTTAGGCTAACTGGTCTGTAATTCCCAGGGATGTTTTTTGGGCCCTTTTTAAATATTGGTGCTACATTGGCTTTTCTCCAATTAGCTGGTACCATTCCAGTCAATAGACTGTCTGTAAAAATTAGGAACAACTGTCTGGCAATCACCTGACTGAGTTCCCTAAGTACCCTCGGATGCAAGCCATCTGGTCCCGGTGATTTATTAATGTTAAGTTTCTCAAGTCTAATTTTAATTCCGTCCTCTGTTAACCATGTAGGTGCTTCCTGTGTTGTGTCATGAGGATAAACACTGCAGTTTTGGTTACTGAAGCCCCCCGATTCACTCGTGAAGACTGAGGAGAAGAATAAATTCAATACCTTTGCCATCTCCCCATCCTTTGTAACCAGATGTCCTTCCTCATTCTTTATGGGGCCAATATGGTCTGTCCTCCTTTTTTACTGTTTACATACTTAAAGAATTTCTTGGGATTTTTTTTGCTCTCCTCCGCTATGTGTCTTTCATGTTCTATCTTAGCCGTCCTAATTGCACCCTTACATTTCTTATTGCATTCTTTATAAATTCTGAATGCTGAGGATGATCCCTCAACCTTGTATTTTTTGAAGGCCTTCTCCTTTGCTTTTATATGCATTTTTACATTGGAGTTAAGCCATCCAGAATGTATTTTATTTAATTACATAGCTGCTGACAAACGTCTTTTTCTCACTGGGTGTTGTGGTGAGGTGCTGGGGAGGTGTCTGGAGCTGGCCTCTTCCCAGGGTCCGGATGCTTTTGTATACTTGGTCCTGCCGCACCGTTCATTTCATTTATAGCCTCAACCATGGCTCCTTTAACTATTATCTCATGGAATGTCAGAGGCCTAAACTCCCGGATTAAGCGCTCCTTGGTGTTTAATTTCTTCAAAACATACCGCCCTGATGTATGTATTTTTCAGAAAACCCACCTAACAGCAGTAAATTCCTTAGCCTTAAAAAGCCCTGGGTGGGGCCACTTACTCCTCCTATGCCAGTGGGGTAAGTGTGATTATTCACAAGTTCCTCTCTTTCACTCTGGTGGATTTACATCTGGACCCTGGAGGAAAGTTTGTTATTCTCCACGTGATAATTGCAAATGTGCCTATGGCGGTGGTGGGACTATACAATCCCACCACCGGCATCTTTGACAGTTTTAAATAAGATTGCCCAGTACCTAGCAAATGTTTCTGGTGATAATGTGGTTCTGGCAGGGGATTTCAACATGCCTCCCTATCCTGCAGTGGACAGGCTGACACCATGTGGGGCCATAGACTCCCTGCTCTTTCGCTGGGCCTCCACTTTTGGCCTCACCGACGCTTGGCGCTGGAAAAAATCCCCTCCAGAGAAGTTTTACCTGTCAGTCTGCCACTTATGCAACCATGTCAAGAATTGATCTTGCATATGTCAGCGGCCCTGTCCTGGCTAAAGTACAAGAGGTATCTATTCTCCCTAGGGGAATATCCAACCACACATCTATCCTGGTACACCTGAATGTCAGTCCTGCTCTCACTGACTGCCTGTGGCGCCTATCAAGGTTCTGAATCTCAGATGACAGGGTAGCCCCGGGTGCTGAATCAGATGTACAGAGGTAATGGGACACTAACCCACCTGCCACTGACCCTGCCTCTAGCTGGGATGCTTTTAAAGTCCATATAGGGGGATACTATCAGACGAAAATCGGTCAGGTCCAACGCCAATCTGGATTGGAGCTGGCCCAGGCTGAGCAGAGAGCCAGTACACTAGAACAACAATATATTACTACTAGAGATGAGGTGACGCGCAGGGACCTACAGTGTGCTCTGCTTGAGGTGATGTTGTTGAGGGTTGCATCGGCCAAAAAATTACTGTTGTATCAGTCGCAACATGTTTTCAAACAGGGTGAGCGAACTGGTCATCGGGTATTGCAAACATTAAGGATGCTGATGGATGGCTGGTATCTGACCCTGGAGGTATTAATGACTGCTTTGCCTCCTTCTACAGGGACCTCTACTCCTCCAGGGTGAGATACACTGGACCTGAGCTCCAAGCCTTTCTGGAGGACATCCAGCTCCCAATTTTGACTAAGCGGGCTCGCCAGAGAATTGACGCTCCGCTCACCCTAAAGGAAATTCAGCAGCCTCTTGGTTCCATGCAGGCAGGGAAAACACCGGGAGATGATGGTCTCCCGATGGAATTTCACAAAGCACATATGGAGGCACTAGCTAGTAGGCTGTTGGAAGTATTGTCGGCTTCCCTTGAGGTCT
The DNA here is from genome assembly GCF_042186555.1 of Aquarana catesbeiana. Classification (NCBI taxonomy): domain Eukaryota; kingdom Metazoa; phylum Chordata; class Amphibia; order Anura; family Ranidae; genus Aquarana; species Aquarana catesbeiana. The sequence goes on along the minus strand of NC_133327.1, from coordinate 391,784,595 downwards.
CTTCTCTCCCCCCCTCGATGTCTACGGCTATTATTGTTGTGATACCCAAACCCGAGTTATGAGTTATGCTCTTCATATAGGCCCATTTCGCTGCTTAACGTGGATATGAAGATCCTTGCAAAGGTGCTGGTGACTCGCGCTAACAAGGTCATTCTATCCTTGGTCCACAGAGGCCAAACTGGGTTTACGCCAGGGCGGGATACTAATCAACTTCAGAAGGCTCCACACAGTTGTAGCCGGTGTTTCAGCTGGGGGGGGTCTCCGGGGTGGTGACCTCACTTGATGCCTAGAAAGCCTTTGACTTGGTGGAGTGGGAATATTTATAGCTTGTCCTTCAGAAGTTTGGTTTAGGGCCTAACTTTATCTCCTGGCCATTTTTTGCGATTCAGTACTGCTCTACTTTAACTGGTAAATGTAGGGTCATGCAACACTGTATTTATGTCATTTTTTCATTGTTTTTTTATACTTTTTGCACTGTAAACAAAAAAAGACTGACAATTCTGAAAAAAAACAATATTTTTACTTTCTGCTATAAATCATATCCAATAACAAATGTAAAAAATCAAATATCTTCATAAATTTAGGCCAATATGTATTCTGCTACAAATTTTTGGTAAAAAAATCCCAATAAGTGTTTATTGATTGGTTGCGTAAAAGTTATAGCGTCTACAAACTATGGTGTGTATATACTGAAAATTTTTTTTTAAATATATTAGTAATGGCGACTTATAGCGAGACTGCAATATTGCAGTGGACTTTCTGACACAAACTGACACTTTTGACACTTTGTGGGTAACCAGTGACACTAATACATGATCAGTGCTAACAATATGCAATGCCACTGACACACTGGCAGTGCATCTGGGATGACAGACACGCACCAATTTGATGCAGTGTGTGGCGTATGGTCTGAGCACCAACAGGCTGACCCCCCACCCCTTCAACCTCTGCAGCAATGCTGGCAGCACTCATATGTCTATTTGCCAAGGAAAACCTCTAGATATGACACTGAGCACGTGCACTCAACTTCTTTGGTCGACCATGGCTAAGCCTACTCTGAGTGAAACCTGTCCTGTTAAACCACTGTATGGTCTTGGCTGCAGCTCAGTTTCAGGGTCTTGGCAATCTTCTTATAGCCTACAGTAGGCCATCTTTATGTAGAGGAACAATTCTTTTTTTCAGATCCTCAGACACTTTGCCATGAGGTGCCATGTTGAACTTCCAGTGACCAGTATGAGAAAGTGAGAGCGATAACACCAAATTTAACACACCTGCTCCCCATTCACACCTGAGATCTTGTAATGCTAATGAGTCACATAGCTAATTGGGTCCAATTTGGACATTTTCACTTAGGGGTGTACTCACTTTTGTTACCAGTGGATTAGACATTAATGGCTGTGTGCTGAGTTATTTTGAGGGGACAGCAAATTTACACTTTCTTCAGTGTTGTCGCATGAAAAGATATAATAAAATATTTACAAAAATGTGAGGGGTGTACTCACTTTTGTGAGATACTGTATGGTGGGCGGTCCACAAGCTGTTAAAGTAGACGGTAAGACCAAACCTAAGCTTAAATCTACTCCCACCCCCTTTCTAAGCCTATTCTTCCGTATCTATTCTGTAAAAGGAAAGATGTCTGTAATACTTTTCTATTCTGAAATTGCTCTGGTCCAGTCACATGATCTTTCCAGCATTAGCTGGAGTGTACAGGAGAGATCACCAACGACTGAAGAGCCTGTGTGATGACATTACTCATAGGCCTACTGTGGAGCATCCATTGTCAGCTGTCCCTCCTTTTATCTGACCCTGACACTGACGCAGGGACCCGTTCATGTGACTTAACTAGAATAACTAGAATAGGTAAGTATAGACTTCTTTCTTTTTACAGGGTAAATGGAATAGAATAAGGGTTGGTAGTCAATTTTAAGCTTAGTTAGGTTTTGAATTACTGTGAACTTTAACCAAAAGGGGTCAGGACAGGCACAGGAAGTTATCAGCTTACATGATTTCTGGCAGGATCAACAGCAATTTTTTTGAACTTATCAAACATATATAACAAAATGCTTTTCAATGATATAATTAACAAAGCAAAGGGGTTAAAATAAAGAAAGTTTATTGTTAGAGTTTAGATATGCTGTAACAATAGGTATCCTGTATGCTTACGCCCTTTACACGGAGAACACCTCCACCGCGCCACTGACACCCGAATTGAACCTCAAGATTGCTCAATTAATGCAGAACTAAACAAAGATGAAAAAATATTAATATATATTAGTGAACAACAAGTAATGTCGAGCTGCCCCCTTTAAATATAAAATTGTAGATCAACTAGTAATTTAATCCTAAATGTCGGTTGAATCCAAAAAGGTAAACCGACACGTAGGATAAATAAGAGGCGCTCAAAGACAATAAGAGTATACCTTACAGTATACAATAGTGGTGATACCCTCTATTAGTAAACTATACACCTAGGTGTAGCACACTAATTACAGTGAACCAAAAAACATATAGCCAGTGATAGTGACATATGAATATATATCTATATGAAAACATATATATATAACAAAAGATGGTGAAAAATAAAGAGTGCAACTGTTTCAATCCATGCTGCAAAAATCAACACTCCATAAAGTCAATGAACTGTAAAACAGCCTCCAAACAAGCTGCAAGTGATAAATAAGTTGGTGACGAAAAAATTAATATTAAAGTGTCCCAAACAAATGTCTTCAGTGATTGATGTCGACTGATGAGTGACTCTGTGCATCTTCCACCTCACCACCGTGTCAGTGAATCACACCCTCCAGACATACACTCACCGATATGAGATGCCAGCATTCTCATGCACGGCAAAACACGCTTTCTTTACCACACTCCAGGGTAAATAAAATATACAGTGTTCACGGTGATGGTGTTCAATGGATCCACATAAAAGAAAATAAAAGCTCCAATAGTGTAATTCAGCAATCACAATTTATTAAAATCACTGCAATCCTCACACATAGCACTCACATTGTGTAAAAGTTAAAACAGCAAAAATCGTGCAATAACAGCAAGCTTCAACTCTGTGGATAAAACCATGTAACCAGTGGCCACGGCGGGCCCGAGGTGTGCAATTGCTGGGTAATACTCTCACCCCTCCCTCGGTAAACCTCCGTTCCTCCGTGAATAAGTCTACCTATGACGAAACATGTCGGGGGCGTGGCTGTGAGTTGTGACGTGAACGCTGTCAGCCACACAGGAGGATAGGATTACTAGCTCACGGAGGAATAAATTGTGATTGCTGAATTACACTATTGGAGCTTTTATTTTCTTTTATGTGGTCCAGATTCAACCGACATTTAGGATTAAATTACTAGTTGATCAAGAGTTTAGATATGCTTTTTTAAAATATTACCTGTTTTAATTTTAAATTAATTAGGTCTAGCAACCCTATTTAAATACAACAGACAAAAGGAGCAAGTAGGTCACTTTGAAAGTGATATGCATAACTCAGACATCACTAAATGGTAACTGTTGTAATGAGTCATGAATTTTAAAAATGATACATACCGTGTAATATGGATGAATGAACCTTTTGCTGTTTTTCACATCTGAGGATAATTTTCATTCAAGCCATTCCTTCCCTCGTCATCTCAATACATGATATTATTTGTAATGGATTGAATAATATACTCAAATAGACAGTTTTATAAAACACTTGTTAAAGAATAGATTATCTTGTCATTTTGCCTTACTTGCCTTTTCGTTTCCCTGCTGTCAAGAATTGCCATTGTTGGTACTGAATAAATAAGGTTGTGAATATTAATTTCTCAGAGAATAGTGAAGGTAATAAAAGCAACCGAAACTGAAATAAATCTTTAAAAAAGAGAGGAAAAACTTTTCTAGAATCGCTAGGATATCAAATGTTCAGAAGATGAGAAAAGAAAAGAAAAATCCTGCTAAAAACGTTTTTCACTGTGACGTGTGTTAAACTATTTGTGAAATGTAAATGCATAATTTTTTTAATCAAAAAACCTAAGGTAGGCTTTTTTTGGACAAATCTTAGCATTCATTAACTAGCAGATCACTTTTACACAGCAATAAAACCAATGAGCATAACTCGGACCTTTCAGCTTTGCAATAATATTATAGTATATCCCAGTTCCCTAAGGAGATATTTATTATCTATGTATTGATAGCCATGTAATCAAAGCACTGCTAGGAGGATAACAGTGTAGTGTAAGATTTTAAGATAGTTCAGTATTATGATTAAAGAGACCCTGTCACCAACTTAAATAATTGCAGATAAAAGCACAGATAAATCAATTTATTTATATTCTTACTTGCAGCGCTTTTCTCTTTACCATAAACATTTTTTATTTATTGGAATCTAATGTCACAAATTTAACCAGACCAATTTTCAGCTTTCGGTGCTCTCACATTTTGAATGACAATTACTCAGTCATGCAACACTGTACCTATATGAAATTTTTGTCCTTTTTTTCACACAAATAGAGCTTTCTTTTGGTGGTATTTAATCACCGCTGGGTTCTTTATTTTTTGCGCTATAAAAGAAAAAAAATGAAAATTTTGTAAAAAAATGCATTTTTCTTGTTTCTGTTATAAAATGTTGCAAATTAGTAATTTTTCTTCATATATTTTTCAATAAGACCCCACATCTCACCTCTAGGCTGGGAAGCCTGATAGAAAAAAAAAACAATCCTAGCTTCGATCGTAGAGTGAGTTGGTAGAAGCACCTGAGGGCAGTGGGAGGGGGGACGTCCCTTCTCGCCTCCCGTAAGAACGATCAAGCAGTGGAACAGCCGCTATGATCATTCTTATGGTGTAGGGAATTGCCTGCTGAAAAAGCTGATATCTGAATGATGCCTGTAGCTGCGGGCATCATTCAGATATCCCCGCACAAAGTCAAGGACGTCGTATGACGGCCGGCGGGCGGGAAGTGGTTAAAACGCATTTTTTTTTAACACAAAGTTGTCCATTTATACAATATTTCTAACACATAGCATGTACACACCAAAAATGACACATATCCCCCACACCATTAAACCACCAGCCTGAACTGTTGATACAAGGCAGGATGGATCCATGCTTTCACGTTGCTTACACCAAATTCTGACCTTACAATCTGAATGTCGCAGTTAAATCGAGACTCAACAGACCGGGCAACATTTTTCCAATCTTCTATAGTCTAATTTTAATGAGCCTGTGCAAATTGTAGCCTCGGTTTTCTCTTCTTAGCTGACAGAAGTGGCACCCGGTGTGCTCTTTAACTGCTGTAGCCCATCTGCTTCAAGGTTCGATGTGTTGTGCATTTAGAGATGGTATTCTGCATCCCTTGGTTGCAACGAGTGGTTATTTGAGTTACTGTTGCCTTTCTATTATTCCTGCCCACTATTCTTTGACATCAACAAGGGATTTTCCTTCACACAACTTCCGCTCACTGGATATTTTCTCTTTTTCGGACCATTCTCTGTAAACCCTAGAGATGGTTTTGCATGAAAATCCCAGTAGATCAGCAGTTTTTACTGTACTGTAGCAGAAGTGATACAAAAATGTAACAAAGATGGAACTGCAACCATCTCACAAAGACATACTGGCCATCTACAGAAGTTACCACCTCGACAGGAGCGTTTCCTGATGAAAAGGGTTGAAGAAAATTGCCATGCAAGTTCACTGCAGTTAGCTAAGAAAGTAGAAAGACAAACTGGGGTGATTGTTTCCCGTGACACAAAACGGCGTACACTGCAGAGGGAATGGCATGCATGGGTGTCATCCATGAAGAAATCCTCTCCTAAAGCCAATGCACAAAAAAGCCCACCTAGAATTTGCCAGGGCCCATGCTGAAAAAGAAGACTACTGGGACTCTGTACGCTGGAGTGATGAGACCAAGATAAATGTTTTTGAAACTGATGGCTTCAAAACTGTATGGTGTCGCAAAGGTGAGGAGTACAAAGAACAATGCATTGTGCCTACAGTGAAACATGGTGGTAGCAGTGTCCTGTGGGGCTGCATGAGTGCTGCTGGTGTTGGGGAGCTGCATTTCATTGATGGTATCATGAATTTACAGATGTACTGCTCTATATTAAAAGAGAAGAAGCCACCATCACTCCGTGCCCTTGGTCGTTGTGCACTTTTCCAGCATGACAATGATCCAAAACACACATCTAGGGCCACTGTTGCATTTCTGAAAAAAGGGTTGAAAATGATTCAGTGGCCAAGTAGGTCTCCTGATCTGAACCCAATCGGGGAACACCTATGGGGAATTCTGAAGAGATGAGCATCACTCTCCATCCAGCATCCAGGCCCTAAAAAAGATCATTCTTGAAGAATGGAAAAAGATAGATGTTGCATTATGTCGCCAACTTGTTATTCATTCCATGCCTAGAAGATTGGTGCTGTGCTTACAAATCATGGAGGTCATACAAAATATTAGATGGAGTAGTTTTTGTTAGGGTTGCACTGATACCACTTTTGTAAGACCGAGTACAAGTACCGATACCTTTTTTCAAGTTCTTCGCCAATACCGATTACCTATACTTTTTTTTAATGTCATGTGACAGTGGACTGTGTCAGTAGTTTTTTTTTCAATTTTATTTGTTTACTATTTATTTTTTTATTACTTTTTACAAATTATTTATTTTTTGTTATTGTTTTTCACAATGCTTTCTTTTTTTTGTGGTGGGGGGGGGAGTCGACAGTGACAGGGAAAGGGATTGAGGGTACAGATTGCCAAGTCCCTTTCTCTGCAGCCTTAGCTGCACTGAAAATGAGAAGAGAGGAGACAGGGGCTAATCTCCATTCATAAACTGAGACAGCGTAAACACAGATTACGATGCTCAGTTATGAATGGACAGTCAGTGATCACTGACTCTGTTCATTCAGAAAAGGAAGGAGCCAGTAAATGACAGATTTATTGGCTCCTTCCTCCGCTCTCCATCCTGACAGATTTGGGACAGGGGGGACAGTGCTGAAGCTCCAGTGGCTAGACATTTACTGTGTTAGTCAGATCCTGCAAAAATGTATTTGGAAGAGCTCAGATACAGTAGATGCTTCCTAATTAAATTTAATTGTCCCATAGTAGGTGCGGAGGAGTTCATGGTGCAAGAAGAGGAAGGTCCCTCTTGCACTTGTAGCAGTATGGAAAATTTTGGAAGATAAAAGATGGCCTGCCATCTCATTGAACCTAGGGCACTCATAGAGCCAAAGGGTACAGTTTGTAGTAAACTGAAACTGCCTCTACATTTTCAGTTGACAGCAAGATACATAATGGAATATCATACTTACAAGATGTATCTAACTTAAAAACTGCTATCTGCTTTTGTTGGTATGGCTACTGCACAGTAAAGTAAATTAAATCAATTGTTGATAACTGTAAATTTACAGAACTGAGCAAAAAAATGCATGCATCATACAATTTAGGGGGAGGAAAACTGGGTAAATCAATGACGTAGAAGGTTCAGTGTTTCCTGGTAGATTACTGAGTTAAAAAATGGTATGTGATTTTCAGCAAGTGTTGGCAAAATAATAGTATTAAATGAGACACATAATCAATGTTGGATAGAGTAGGGGTGGGCAGAAACCCCTATAACTGTAATTTTTTTCTGTTTGTGTCCAGCTGGGATAATATCCTTTCACTTCCTGTTAGGGAGACAAGTCAGGAAGTGCAAGTAGATCTCTACAAAGTGAAGAGAATGTATTTCCTTTTAGACAAGCGTCACCGAAACAGATTCTTCTGTTGGAATATTTCCCTTTATTTCTTGTTCTAGTGACAACTGTAACATTTTGGATTTTTCATAACTTTCTGTCCCTGGGACAGTGTTCACCAGGAAAAATTCAGAGGCTGAATCTACCTAGTGGGGCCAAGGTCAGCAATAAAAAACCTTTAGCGAGATTCTATTCCTTCTCAACTCTATCCAAATCTAAAAAAAAAAAAAAAAAGGTTTTGCAATATATACTGTACACTTTTTTTTTTATTATTCCAAAGTTGCTGAAAACAGTTCTAACAAATAAAGCCTACTATAAAGTGTCTGCCACATCAACAAGCTCATCGAGTTAAAGGGGAATATAGCAGCGGGCAAGGAAGTCTTTTATATTTGTGAAATCATGTCATCTAATGTCATTTCAGCTGTTCTTGTAACTTTTCTCACAGAAAGTTGAAGGGATATTTCATACTTATTTTCGAAAGTATTAACAAGTCAGTCTCCAGCTTTTAGAAAGCCTTCCTTAATCATCTCACCTTCTTCAAATGGGTTTTTTTTCTTTGCTATTAACAGAGTCGCACAGTGATAAAAAGCAAAAAACTGTGGCTGGGTTTTTCTCAGCAGGCTTAGTAAACATTTCATGCTGCACACAGATAGTTGAGATTTTAATTGATGTACTTTCTATTTTCTTAAGTCAGACTTAAGTGGAAAGTTAGTATTGCTCTCAGAATAAAGTGTTTTGAAGTGTCTCTCAACATTTTCTTTCTTGGTAAAAGCAATTGGAGTCTTGCACAATAAACACACACGTGTCCTGCTCACATTGATTAAAAATGTATCATATTCCCATTAACACTAAAAATGATGGTTTCAGCAGGCAGGAGATGTAAGAGAGAAAACAAGCTAAGGTCTGTATCAGCAGGGCAGTTGGTAAAATTTAGCAGGCAGGGTGCATACATTCATTACCATATGAATTAGTTTTGTATTTATCAAACTTTGGATAGTATTGTGCCCAGTGAAAGTGCATGTACATTCATTCTATGTGAATGGGGTAAAAAAATGAATGTTTTTAAGCTATTTTAATTTTAAAATTTTCTTTAAGGCTGGGTTCCCACTATTGCAAATTGGATGTGTGCTTCCCCGCATCCTATTCAAATGACAGGAAAGTGTGCCCAGTTCTCTATGGAGCCGGTTCACAGATCTCCAGAGTGGCTCCGCAGCGAATTGCACAGGGGTTCTGTGTTTCTTCTGGTCCATTTCAGGTCTGAATTCAGCCAAACATTTGGACCTGAATCAGTGAACAGGGACACACCAGACCCCTGCTGTGAGCCACTCTATACTGCAGTGTGAATCCAGCCTTAAGCAGTTGTATACTGCTGGAGGTTTTTTTTTTTTTCCCCCTGCAAAGTAAAGTCATAATGTGCTAGTATGCATCGCAAACTAGCACATTATGTTAAACTTGCCTTAAAACGAAGCCCTCCTGGGCCGAGAAGTTAGCGCTGCAGGGGCTTCCCCCTGTCTTCCTTCTGGCTTTGCCGACTCCAGCTCTGTGTCTGGCTAGAGCTGCAATGATGTCACTCCTGCGCATACGTTTGGGAGCCGCCGTTCATGGAGAGGGCTCTGAAGGACCCACACTAGTGGCCATTCCTTTAGAGTGCATGCTCCAATGATGTCACTGGCTGCATGTAATGTAAATATCTCCTAAACGGTGCAGGTTTAGGAGATATTTACACTACCTATAGGTAAGCCTTATTATAGGCTTACCTATAAGTAAATGTCAGCAAAGGAAGTTTACTTCCACTTCAAAGTGTGGCAGCAAGCGGGGAGAAGATCCCCCGCTCACTGACAAAACAGGTAATGGGGGGGGCTAGTACATTCGTAACATGTTACACCCTGAATATGGGTGTAACATGTTACAAAAAGTGAACTTATCCTTTAATCAAAAAACTGTCAGCAGAGGATGTGCACATAAACAATGCCACTGCAGAGTACATTGTCTTAAAATGGCTATAGCCAGCGCCATGGTCATGCCAGTGAGCACAAACATTGTTTAGAAACAGAGGAAGTTCTCCACAGGATGAACGCTGTAAGCAATGAGAAGCCCCTAGAAGAAGAAAGTAACCCCACAGGAAACTGCCTCTTTAACAGAAATAAATAAATAAAGTATATTCTAATTAAAAAAAATGCGAAAATTGCACTGTACACTTGGCAAAAATGTAAGGCTGCGCAACGCGAGCAGTACAGTGTGAATAGGCCCCTTAATCTTTTTTTTGTTTTGTCTCAATTTAGCTGTACCTGTCTATTAAAGTGGATATAAACCCTCACATATACTCAGTGAAGTGAACAGCCTCAGATGATACACGGAGATGAAACAAATCTCCCTACATAAGTTTTATTTGTATATCTGCTGTCTTCAGCTTTCTATATTCTTTAGAACTCTTACATCGTGTTAATTTTTTTGACTTCCTCATTCAGCAGTAGGAGTGGTGTCTTGGCATACACTGTGACAGCTGATTGGAGGAAAGGCACACACCGTCACTCCACATAGGCAGAGGAACAAAGATACTTTCAGAGCTGTGCTGTGACAAGACCAGCTCTCTGCTAATCTATTTAGAGCACCCACCCAACACAAATTTCAATTTGGTTTTATCTCAGTTGTGGGAGAACTTGTTAGAAGTTATCATGCTGATAACAGAGGAATGAAACAGCAAAAAGACATGGGACTTAGGGCTTTGGAGTGAGGTTAGTAAACACTACAGATATACTGTATGTGCCTAGGTCAAATTTCATGAATCGGGTTTACATCCACTTTGAGGGTTGGAGCTTTCCCTACTTTATACTCTTTTTCTGCTTCAACGAGTTGCAAATGTGCCTGAACTACTTTGTGGGTTCAACCACCAATGGCTTTTAAGTAAGCACCTTGAATGACTAATTTCACTGTACTTTGGAGGTGTTTGCTGAAAAATGTAGTAGTAATAGTTTTAGAAAATAGAGTCTATGACTGATGTCTCAGGTCTGTCAAAAACTGTTGTTGGCTCAGTTACACTTTTACACCATTTTACTGAATTTTTTTTATCTAATAAAAATTTGCGCTTGGAGTTACTTAATGTGGTATTAAACCCAAAACCAAAAATGCATTTTAATGCAGCTTACTAAACCTCATGCCGCGTACACATGATCGAATTTTCCGACAACAAAACCGTGGACTTTTGTTTGAAGGATGTTGGCTCAAACTTGTCTTGCATACACACGGTCACACAAATGTTGGCTAAAAATTCTGAATTTGAGAATGCAGTAACGTACAAGATGTACAATGAGCCGAGAAAAAGGAAGTTCAATATCCAGTGTGGCTCCTTCTGCTTAATCTTCTGCTTGATTCAGAGCATGCGTGAACTTTTGTGCGACAGACTTGTGTACACACGATTGGACTTTCCGGCAACAAGTTTTGTTGGCGGAAAATTTGAGAACCTGCTATCAAACATTTGTTGGCAGAAATTACGACAGCAAATGTTCGATGGAGCATACACACAGTCGGACTTTCCGACAACAAGCTCCCATCGAACATTTCCCGTTGGAAAATCCGACCATGTGTAGGTGGCACTAGATGTGGTGGCTGCATCAGTTTTCTTTTCTTTGGCTTTTTTTCCCTCTGTTGTCAACTGTTGATCTGGCCAGTAACACTCCTCCTGTATTAATGAGACACCACTCTAGATGAATCACTACAGGAGGCACAGCAGGCAGCAGTATTGTCAGTAGAGAAGGTGGGGGGGGAATGAGGGTAGTGTTAAATGTATTTTAGGCACCCCAGCCAGTGTTAAATGGTTCGTCTCAGACATGACACCACCCATGTGTTACAAATATCCCTGCCTTTCTCTCCAACAACCACAAGTAACACTTTTCCCCCTCTTGTTTAAAGAGGACCTTTGAATATGAGACCACTTGTTTAAGGTGCCTTTCACACTAGCGATCCTATTGGGTGCACCCTCAAGTCTCCTCAATGTTGTGGCGGGTGCAAACGGACATGTGTCCATTTATACCTTTCGACATATGCAACAATCCTATCCGCTAAAAACCAACAGATGGAGATCTGTTCCCCATCAGTCTGGCAGATCGGATGGCAGTCCGGTCTAAATGGACAGGAGGTCCGTTTACATCTGGCCACCCATAGAGGAGAGCGGGCTGTGTCTGTATGCCATCGGCCTGCTTAAGGGGGTTCAGTGGACAGATTCCCAGCTGAGCAGGCGAACTTCAATGGAGCCTGTCCCATGTGGAAGGGACCTAAATTTTGACCATTCTTTGAAAGGTTTACATTTTCCAAATTCATTCATTCTGGGTTTCTGTGTACCAGTAAACTAAATTTTCTTGCCAATGTCTAATGTTTACTTCATGCTTGCAGTTTCTTATGGTTTCTTATGCTTTTAGGCCTTTGACGCCTTGTAATATTCTACTGAAATATTTCCGTGCTTGGCTTCTGGTCACAAGGGACATGCTACTGCATCAAACTCTGTATTTAATATCTAACTTGAACAGCATAGGTCCAGCATGAAAATATAAAATAATGTAAATAAATAAACGTTGTTAAAACTGTCAATAAAAGCTAAACAAAAACCCATAAACTATTAAACTATTATTACTATTCTGGCTGTCAGACACTTCCCGAAGGCACTGGAGACATCATTGTGCCTCACCGCTGCATCCAGGGAATAGTAAAAATTGTGAAATCTAATGAAAATGAGGAAGATCCCAAGAATGTGCTCTTGCATTGTGAAAGATGTGTTTTTAGCCCAACTGTGGGCCAACAAGGTACTGTATAATGTTAGGTAACATTATTCTATGACATGCTGCAGTGCATACATCACAAGATACTCCAACTCAAGAGCCACACTATGACTAGAAATAATCTGCCTCTTCATCTTTAGAATACATTTTAAGATAAAGTAGAAAAAAACATTACTTTTCTTTATTATTTTCGTTATGCAGTAGTTGCCAACATCTACTTGTATCTCATTATGCCTTAAGGTTCTAGTGCTGGTCCCATAGTGACAGCATTGGAAGTTCAGGTACAGTTCAGTGACTGCTGTTTCATACATTATACAGGATAAATAGCCAGTTATAGGCTTCATAACCTTTTATATAACTGATCTTATGAAAATATTTCTGCTCACACCGCAATTCACTGTGGCATGTCAAGCTGAAATCATATTTATTTTTAAGCTAGCCCAGAGTTTCACAAAATATAAATGCAATGCAAATGGTTAGCTTTTCTTAATCTTTGGGTGGGTTCAAAATGCCAAGTCTTGCTACTGCATGGTACAATGCATTATAGGTACTTCAATCAAACCTATTAAAAATGTATTTAAAGAGGCCCTGTTGCCAGACCTTCCATTTCAGTAACAACCATTCCATAAGATTATATGTGCATTTCATGTATTTTGCACATCCTTTTTACTTGTAAAGCTTCCTTGTGTACACATCCACAAGACCTGAGACTGCTGCTGGCTGCTGCCATCTTGGATGTGAAGTCAGCATCCCCAAAAGACTCACTCGGGCACTCTATAGTATTCTCTTTTACTTTTCCCCTGGCAGCTACATAAAAGGTTATGTAGGAAGGTGAGGGTGGAGAAGCTTGCCCAGCACAGATTGTAAATACAGTACAAGGCTATAACAGACAGGAAGGTAGGGGGCTGCACTATTTGATTGACTGTTCTTGGACTATTCAAAATACTTCGTAAGCTCAAAGGGTTTATGGAAAGGAATAACACTTTAGGCATTTAAAGATTTTTGTTCTTTTGGTTGATTTTTTTTCTCGGTTGATAATAGTCTCTTTAAAGGGAATTTGCCAGCATATACTGTAAGTCTGGAAGCTGGTAAAGGTTTTGAAGACCTTTTGAATTGAATTGAAGTGCTTTGAATTGTCATCTGTATTCCCAATCAGCAGATACTGTATCACTAATATGTAGCCTCTTAAGGGTCAGGATCAGGGCTTTTTTTCTCAAAGAAAAGGTGCAGGAACCCCGCCCCCCTTCTGATGCACCCTTAGTCTCTGCCCCCTACCCACCTCTGAGCACCATCCTTTGATTCCACCCCCTACCCACCTCCCAGTACCGCCCCTTTTAGAGAATACAGAACCAAGTATCATTTTGTGCTACTAAGTAATTTGTATTAAATTTGATAGACCCCACCCCAGCAACAATAGATCCCCACACAATAGCCCTCCCCCAGCAACAATAGACCCCCAGTAACAATAGACCCCCCTCCAGCAACAAAATACCAACCCAGCAACAATAGACCCCCAGCAGCAACAACAGATCTCCCAGAAACCAGCATCAATAGACCCTCCAGCAGCCAGCAACAATAAACCTCTCCCTCAACAGTAGATCCCTCCAAGCAACAATTAAAACCCCAACAAGAGACCCCCCACCAACAACAATAGACCTACCCAGCAACAATAGACCCCCCGCATAAAAATAGATCATCACCAGCCGCATTAGATCCCCCAGCAGCCAGCCTCAATTAACCCTCCAGCACTCCTTACCATAAAATACTTTCAGTGCTGGAGGTGCCAGGAACTGCGTTCCCTCACGTTCCTGCTGAAAAAAAGCCCTGGTCAGGATAACTGATATGCACATCATAGTTGTGCACACAGCGTGTGCCAGATGTGCCTGGGCACACCCTTATCACCTTGTGTTTTAGCTTTATCTGCCAGCATTATCAGTCTGTGTGCAGACTGGGAGATGGGAAAAATCTCTCTCTTATCGGCTCTGCCATAAGAGAAGTGCTTATGCACTTCTTTTTTCACTGTGCCGGCTGGGGGAGCAATGTGCGGGGGCCATGTATATGTAGACACACACACATGCATGTGGGTTTGAGCTTTGGAGTGCACACCATAAAAGGCTGCACACACCGATAATCCACGTGCTTGATCAATAGCTCACCAAATAGTCAAGGCTCCGTAAGAATGTGTAAAATGTCATCATGAATTAGCAATGCCATCTCTCATATGTATATCCTTACTGTTTTCTGTTAAAACCCAACACAGTGTTGCAGTTAGATGCTATACTCTAAACTTTGCTAAATCTTGCTGAAATGGTTTATGTAAAACAATGATTTCTTTATTAAAGTGGTTGTAAAGTCAACGCTATTAAATACTTTTAACCTCTCTGTTTTAGGTCTATATTATATTATATTTATATATATATTTTTAATGCTACATACCATTTTTGCACAGTACTAAGGGAGTATAGTGGGAGGGGCTGAGATTCCCTTCCGATGTATGCAAGCTAGCAAAGGGAGGACACATAACAGTGCTGTGCAAAAAAAGGTATGTGGCATTATAATAAAACAAAAACACACATACACTGCACTTAAAAAGGACCTAAAACAGAGGGGATTAAAGCAGGAGTCCGGCGACCAATCTTTTTTTTTTTTTTTTTTTTTTTTTTTTAGGTCATTGAGACACTTTGCTAATCCCGAAATAATACTCACAGTTTGGGTGTAATATTTTTGCCTCTGTCTGTTTTCGTACTGAAGAATAACTTAAAAAATGTGATGCTGGCTGTTTCCATCTTGCTTGTGGGCATGTGAAGCCCACAAGCATTGATTTCCTGGATGCGGTGAATGCTGTTCATTCACAGCTTGTTCACGTGCATGATCATTGTTTCCGCACTGAATCTTGGGAAGTCTGACACTAAGCTTCCAGGAGACAGTGCGGCGCCGGGGAAAGGCAATAAACATGCCTACTCCCATGGGAGGAGAGACAGGAAGTGCCACAATAAAGTACAATTTAAAGGTAATTACAGCGATAAAAAAAAAAAATTTGGGTGGCATTTGAACATCTATGCAATTAACTGAAGGGGGTAAGATTAAGTTAAAAATTTGAGAACCCCAGTTTAAAGTATTTACTAGATTTGACTTTACAGGGAGGAGAGGAGGAGCAGCTGCAAGGGAATAGTATTACACAGTCAAGGCAGGAAGGGTTGGGAGGAGATTGGGTTCACTTTAAAGAAAGAACAATATAATTGGAAACTCTGGATGACATTCGTGGTTTACTGTGCAAGTGTCGAATGTTCACACGAATGCAGTGTCATTTCGTTTTTAGCATTTACAAACCTATGAAAAACCCACTGCTGTGCTAATTTGTGCCCTTCCCAACCCAAGTTGATCTTATGTTAACGTTACTAATTTATGCAAACTGTTTTTTGTTTTTTTTTGTGGGGTGCATCACAACAGTAAAACATACATGTTCATTTTAAGCTTTACAATTTCATGATACTACATAAAATTTCCACTTATGTGATAAAACTCTATTCACTAGGCTTTCAGGGTTAGGCGCCTTTCACACGGACGGCTATTCTGCCGCAGTTAAAAGCATGTTTTTTTTTCTGTGAAATTCAAGACACCAGGCACTGCGATCATCTGCATTTGTACAGTGTGATTAGCTGCGGTTGCGTTTAGCTGCGGTTTGCCATTTCCATAGCAACCCGACAGGGTACCGACTCATATTGAACGGGGATCTGACTTGGATCCCCGCCAATACCAGGCACTGTGTTTGGTATGAATCTTGAGGGGGAACTCCACGACAAATTTTAAATAAAAAAACGGCATGGGTTCCCCTCCAAGAGCATACCAGGCCCTTCACTCTTGTATGGATTCCAAGGGGCACCCCCTACGCCGAAAAAACGGCATGGGGGCCCCCCAAAATCCATACCAGACCCTTATCTGAGCACCTGCAGCCCCCCCACCCAAAAAGCACCTCGTCCCCATGTTGATGAGTACAAGGGCTTCTTCCCGACAACCAATGTCGGGGTCTGTGGGTGGGGGGCTTATCGGAATCCGGGAGCCCCCTTTAATAAGGGGGCCCCCAGATCCCGGCGTCACAGTCCTGGGGCATGATGGGACTGTGACGACATAAGGGGCGGGGTCACCGGGTGACATCACCCGGGGGCCACGCCCCATGCCTATATAATTGTTTGCGGACCTCGCTCACGGCATTACAGCGAGAGGGAGCATCATGTCAACATCTCTGGAAGAGAAGAGGGAAGAAGACATCTCAGAAGACCGGGCTCCTCCGCTAGCAAAAGAGTGGCAAAAGAGCAAAAGATAGTGGAGGAGCCCGGCAGAAGGAAGAAGGCACCGGAGAAGAACCAGAGAGCGCGGAGACGACAACGGAGAGAGGGAGAAGAGGCCTGAGAGACTCCCGAAGTTGGCAGAAGACCCCTGAAGTCAGAAGAAGACCCCCAAAGTCAAAAGAAGACCCCCGGAGCTGCCTAATAAATTACTTTTAAAACCTGTGTAGTGTGTTTTTTTATTGACACTTTTTTCCCCAGGTGAATGGGTAGGGGTACGATGTACCCCATACTCATTCACATAGGGTGGGGGTCGGGATCTGGATTTAATAAGGGGGCTCCCGGATTCCGATAAGCCCCCCGCCCACAGACCCCGACAACCAACGGCCAGGGTTGTTGGGAAGAGGCCCTTGTCCTCATCAACATGGGGACGAGGTGCTTTGGGGTGGGGGGCCCGCAGGGCGCCCCCCTTACCCCAAAGCACCAACCCCCCCATGTTGAGGGCAAGCGGCCTGGTACGGTTCAGGAGGGGGGGAGCTCGCTTGTCCCCACCTCCTTTCCTGACCTACCGGGCTGTGTGTTTGGATAAGGGTCTAGTATGGATTTTGGGGGGACCCCCACGCTGTTTTTTTGGCATAGGGGATGCCCCTTGGAATCCATACCAGACTGAAGGGCCTAGTATGCTCTTGGAGGGAAACCCATGCCGGTTTTTAATTTAAAATTTGGCGTGGAGTGTCCCCTCAAGATTCATACCAAACACAGTGCCTGGCATTGGCGGGGATCCAAGTCGGATCCCCGTGCTTGTCGCTCTTTGGGAAAGGAAAAAACATTTTTCCTTTGCCGATGAGCGAGCCAGCTCAACGCTGTTATCCGCAGCTGACACAGTGCACTGCGATTACCTGCGGTTATGTGCGGATAGCTGCGCTAAATCGCTCCTGGACGCAGTCAATTCTATTTTTTCTATCCGCACAAAACCGCATGTAATCAAAATGCAGCTAAACACAGTGTGTGAATGGGGCCATAGGAAAGCATTGTGTGCGTTTAGCTGCAGTAGAAAATGCAGCTAAAAGCACAATTCTATCCATCCGTGTGAAAGGGGCCTTATACTTTGAGATAAATATCATTTTTTTTTAATCCTTAACTATTTATTAAAAAAACAAAAAACAAAAACAAACAAACTGTACATGTGTAGAAGAATCAAGAAAAAGCTAGACGGCTGCACTCAAATGCAACACCTTTATTGTAGTCAAATGAAATCCAGATACGTACGGTCACAGAGGTACAGGACAAGTAGCTAACGCGTTTCACGCCAAAGGTGGGCGCTTAATCATAGCTAATGTGAATCGGGTTATGCCCCCGTATATGTAGGAGTCACCTCCCCTTCAAAGATGGTTAATTGGGAAGGGCCACCCGCACAGACGGTAGGAAAATCAGTTACCAGAACATAATGTCTGAGGCAGTATCAGTATATACCATAGGATGACACAAAATAAAACTGTCATGGTTATGCAATAGAGTTTGTCGATCAGCCTACCTGTCTCCATGTGTTCATCTCTAGAGACCAGCTGCCCCTCACCTGACTGCTTTTGTAACCTCTCCTCTAAGCATGGCCCCACCCCAGGCCCTATCAGGGAACCCTATATTAACCTGTGCACTGCAAGCCAGCAGTGCTGATCAACCATTGTGTGTTAGCCTCCATGTGTGCTTGCTGTGTTTCCTACGTCTGATTCCTGTTACCGACTTTGGCCTGTTCTTAACTATTCCTGTCTGCTCGTGACCCTGACCTTTGGCGTGTCCCCGACCATCCCTGTTTGCCTGTGACCCTGAACCTTGGCGTGTACTCTGTTGTCATCTGCTTGTGGCCCCGACCTTGGCTTGTCCCTTACTTCCTTGTTGTTCCAGCCTGCTGCCTCCTTCCTCTTCTCCTGTAGTCTACTGTGAGCGTGAGCTGTGAGACCCTGGGGGCCGCGACCTGTAGCCAGACTGCAGCGCAGTCCATCCTTACCATTAAAGGCTCTGGTGAACACCTGCTGGCTCTTAGACTCCGCGCCCTGGGGAATCTATGCTCTAACTCCCAGTGGGATCTGTGTCAGTGATCCAGTAGACCTGCTTCCTGAATCTCCCAGGGGTCTATCCGCAGCAGTCAGTCCTAGGGTCCACTACCTAGCGGTGCACTTCTGACTCCTACAGAGTGCATCTGTCACCTAGCCTCAAGGTGACCTGACAAAAACAAAATGACATGAAATGACAATTGTTCAGATACCCATCGTCCAAATTGCCAAAACCGGCCCAACCACTAAAAAACTTTTTATATATTTATGTAATATAAGCATGTGTAACAAACACAGAAAAACAGAAAAAAGTGCCTACAATTATAAAAAAAAAATGATCTAAAGTAAAAAAAAACTCTCTATAAATGATGGAAGAAATATGTTCTGAAACTTGAGTAGCATGGCACCATCAGAGGAAAATAATAATAACAAAGATATTATTTTATTAACAAATACCTTTGTATAAAACACTGTGGGGGTTATTTACGAAAGGCAAATCCACTTGGAAGTTCAGTCAATGTAGATCTAAGGGGGACATGCAAGGAAAATTAAAAAAACAGCATTTTTGCTTGCACGTGATTGGATGATAAAAACAGCAGAGCTTCCCCTCAGATCTACAGCGACTGCACCCCCAGTGTCACAAAAGATAAAACCTCAGGTGGACCAAACTGTACATGTGTATGTATACAAATCTGATACCATTTAGATTGTAAGCTCTCATGAGCAGGACCTTCTCACCCTCCTATATTGAATCATATTGTAACCATACTGTTGCCTTTTACTGTGTACTGTGTAAACTGTTGGCACTATATAAATACTGTATAATACTAAAAAAAAACAAATTAAAGTTCTAACAGTTCCCCCCCAAAAATATATGTAACACTAGAGAGTAGACTTAGAGTCAAATGTGCAGAACTGAGACATCTCTGAGAAAAAATGTTCTTGGTCCTAAGAGGATTAACCTCCCTGGCGGTTTTCCCGAGTGTGGCTTGGGGTTAAATTTCAGCACCATTAGCGGTAACCCTGAGCCACACTCAGGATTGCATTGCAGGATCCTGGTGCGGTATACTTACCTTGTCACTAGGATCCTGCGATGTCCGTGGGCTCTGTCCTCCGTTCGAAGCCTCTCTGTGCCGGGCTCCGTTCCCTGCGAGTGTTGCGATGCACGGGGGCTGGGCCCAGCGCCAAATTTAAAAAAGTGAAAAATCATAATACATACAGTACACTGTAATCTTACAGATTACATTACTGTATGAAATTATTTCACATCCCTTTTGTCCCCAGTGCTTTGTCCAATGCCCTGCATGCAGTTTTATATGATATATACTGTTCTTTCTGCCTGGAAACTTGAGATTGTCCATAGCAACCAAAAAGTGTCCCTTTACGTCAAAAGTGGTTTTATACCAGCTAGAAAACAGCGATAGTAAATTAGAACACTTGCAGAATTGAGCGATAGTGAATCATGGGGAAATGAATTTTATTATTAATATATTATTATTTTTTATAATTATTTATATTTATTTATTATATTATAATTTATGATTTTGTGTTTCAAACTTCATCATACCCGGGATATCTACTAGACTCTTGGTGGACAGATTTAAGTGTGTTATTGCTAAGAATTACAGGCCTACGATATAAAATGCCAAATTTCTATGCAAAAAAATTCTACCCATTTGAGACGCAAAAATCTGACATAATTATACCGTCCTTTAAAGCAGAGGTTCCTAACCTGTGATTGATGGATCCCTAAGTGGTCGATGGATGGGTTTCAGGGGGCCTGTGAGGGTCAGATGAAAACTAACATTTACATTTACTATACAGCCCTCCCCCTTGCCCCAATCAATGGCTTCCCATTGAAACAAAAGTAAGCAAATGCACCCTGCCACTGCTTATAGTGCCTACTGCTAAGCGTCTCTTCACTCTTTGTTGGCTCATGTTTACTATTTAAATTTGCATCATCATTCTCTGCACAACCACCATCTTGTGCCACCAAGGCCCCTTTCACACTTGTGTGAGTTGTCCTGCGACTTGGGACTGCAAAGTCGCATGACAAGTCGTTCCCCATGATTTCCAATGATAACCATTCATATATGTGCGACTTCAAGTCGTGCCGACTTCAAAATAGTCCCTGTACAACTTTGGTCTGACTTTCATGTGAATTGAGGTCGATAGACCTCAAGTTTAGCCCTGGTTCATATTGATGCCATTTAGCATGCAATTTGATATGTCAAATTGCATGCCAAATCAGCAGGAATTGCCGGCAATGGCAGTGCCCTAATCGGTGCAATGCCGCATTTGTGGCACCACACCGATTCCCAAAAATAGTTTCTGTACTACTTTTGGCAATTTGAGGGTGCGATTTCCATTGACATCTGTGCAGCAACCCGCACAGCCCCCGAAGTCGGGACTGACATGTGGGAATGAAATCATGCGAGTTCAGCTGAAATTGCGGCAAAATCTCGGTAAAATCACGCAATTTTTAAGTCGCAGTAGTGTCAAAGAGGCACACCTTTGCATTTTAAGTGCTTTTTGCATTTTGCAGATTTGTACTACAGAACGTGTTCCATAGGGAATCCATGTTAACCACTTAACCAATTGCCGACCAGCTCACATACTTTTACTGTGGCAGGTCGGCTCTCCTGCACGAACTGATGTATCTGTACATTGGTCTGTACAGGTGAGATTGCAGGCGCACCGCCGCCGGTGTGCTCGCGCGCCCGCTGCGAGATGGCGAGCTGCCCACGATCATTGTGCACAGAGGCAGAATGGGGATGCCGGAACATTGACTCGGCATGATTGAACTCATAATATGAAGGCTTGCTTGATTTTTATATGATTTAAGTGCAATGTGTTTTAATAAATTAGTTACCTTAAGGTATTTTTACACTATTGGAGGCTCTGTCTTCACTTTTATCCCTACATGTGGAGATTGAAGTTAGTATCTGGATGGAGTTTTGCAACCATTAGCGGCTCTTTAATATAACACATAAGCGAGATTTGCCATACACGAGAGTGAATGGCAACAGCATCTGGTGAGATTTTTTCCTTAAGGGGTTTGTAAACCCTTGCGGCTTTTCACCTCAATGCATTCTATGCATTGTGGTGAAAAACCTCTTGTAGTGCACCAGCCTCCCAGAGTCCTCCTTATATTTACCTGAGCCTGATCGTTCTTGCGGCGGGGAGGAGCACACCCACTCCAGCTGGTGTCTCGAGTCCTGATTGGATAGATTAATAGCAGCACAGCCATTGGCTCCCACTGCTGTCAATCAAATTCAATGACACGGGAGACGGGAGGCGGTGCAAAGTCCTGTGATCTGTGTCAATGGACGCAGCAGCAGGACATGGGAGCATGCCGACACGTGGGCCCCGAGCGAGAGCACTTTTCCGACAGAGCACTTGAGAAGAGGAGGAGCCAGGGGTGCTGCTGAGGGACCCCAGAAGAGGAGGATCGGACCACTCTGTAGAGGAGGTAAGTATGTCACCTTTGTTTTTTTAAATAAAAAAGGAAACTTTAGTTATCCTTCAAGGGAGCGGAAGTGGCACACTTCCCTGTGGTGGAGGACTATTGGTGTTGTTTTTGCATGGGGCTGCAAGATATTGTTTCACATTTTTATGGACACTGAGTTATTGTCTTAGGCAATATATATATATATATATATATATATATATATATATATATATATATATAAATTTGTATTTTTTGCGTGTTAATATACTTTAGTGCGCTACTGTGAAATGTATGTTTTTTGATTGTGATATATATTTTCACGTTTTTTTGTTTTTAAACAAACAACGTTGATTGGGAGAGTGAAGTTCCACTTTAGCCAATTGAGTCCCAGGGTTTTTTCTCTTCTTAGGACCAATGACATTTTTTTCTGAGAGATGACTTAGTTCTGCACATTATACCTTTTGATGCTTGTAGTTTACTTTCTTATTTTATATATAAACTAAGTATTCTAATGCCGCGTACACACGGTCGGACTTTCCGACAGGGAATGTTCGATGTGAGCTTTTTGTCAGAAAGTCCGACCGTGTGTATGCTCCATTGAACATTTGCTGTCGGAATTTCCGCCCACAAATGTTTGAGAGCAGGTTCTCAAATTTTCCGCCAACTTCACTTTGTTGCCGGAAAGTCCGAGCGTGTGTACATAAGTCCTCGCACCAAAGTCCATGCATGCTCAGAATCGAGTACGAGACGGAAGCGCTCGGTCTTGTAAAACTAGCATTCGTAATGGAGATAGCATATTCGTCACGCTGCAAATTTTGAAATCTTTCAATGTAGCGCATTCTCTTCTTCTTTATCATGCTAGAATAATGGAGTTGCTTTGCTGCTGATATTCACACAGAGTTCTGACAAACGGATTTTTATTATTATTATTATTTTTTTTTTTTTTTATAGTGATCTTCATAATATTTTTTTTTTCGTTTTGTGTGTCATGTTACCACAACACCATTATTATCTTATATTTTTTTTACCTCAAAGAGGTTGGTTGGTGTTGGTGTCCCTTGTTAATTTGACATTATATTTTTGAAATGTACCTGCCTACTCACAAACAAGTTTGAAGTAAAACACATAGCCAAGTATTTGTCAAAACAAAATATATAAATTTATTAGGGGTCATAACAAAATAAAGAGGAAGGCAACGCTGGAGAACCAGTTGGAATTGATGAAACCTTTGTACCCCAGGGCAGTCATCAATTATTTGACAGGCAAAATTGGTAACTTGAGGAGTCCATTTAATAGGGAGCACAATACGGTCCAGGACTCCAGGTGCTCGAGAGCAGCAGCAGATATATGTCCTGAGGCTGTGCTCTTACAACAGCCTGCGTTTTTTGCCAGACCACACCAAACCCAGGCCATCACTCTCAACACTTCCTTCCACGCTTCCTTCCAGGCTGCTCTGGTGGGTTGAGTGACTGTGGTGTTGGAAGTGTTGCTGGAGGTGGTGATAGTGTTGCTGGAGGTGGTGGAGTAACATGGTCCAACTCACACACGCTATATCGCGGACCTGCTTTGCCGGGACTACGTCCATTGACGTCGTCCCGTGCACGAGCGGCCTGCGCACCCCCTGCAGGGTGCGTGCGCCATGCTCTGTGATCAGCAAGTCTATGAGACTCGCCTGATCACAGATCGGAGTAAGGGGTCGATCCTGACCCCTTAACACATGATCAGCTGTCAGCCAATGACAGCTGATCATGTGATGTCAACAGAGCCGGTAATCGGCTATTTTTTCTCCTCGCGCTGACAGCATTAGGAGGAAAAAAAAGCCGATCACCGGCAGCTGCGGGAGGGACATCAGTCCCGATCACTGAGATCTGCCGCCAGATCACCAGTGCCCACCTGTGCCTCCTGTCAGTGCCACCTAGCAATAGGCAGCAGTGCCACCTATCAGTACCCACAATCAATGCCACAACAGTGCTGCACATCAGTGTTACCTATAAGTGCCCATCAGTGTCACCTACCAGTGCCCATCAGTGCCCATCAGTGCCACCTATCAGTGGTACCTATTAGTGCCCATCCGTGCCACCCATCCATGCCACCCATCCACGCCACCCATCAGTGCCACCCATCAGGGCCCATCAGTGGCCATCAGTGCCGCCTTAACTTTGCCTATCACTGCCACCTTAACTGTGCCTATCCGTGCCCATCAGTGCAGTCTATCAGTGCCCACCAGTGCCGCCTCATCAGCGCATATCAATAAAGGAGAAAAATTACCTGTTTGTAAAATTTTGTACCAAACTATGAAACATGACTTTTTTTTTTCAAAATTTTCCATCTTTTTTTGTTTGTATAGCAAAAAATAAAAATCTCAGCTGTGATTAAATACCACCAAAAGAAAGCTCTATTGGTGGGGAAAAAAATGATAACAATTTCATTTGGGTACAGTGTTGTATGACCGCACAATTGTCATTCAAAGTGCGTCAGTGCTGAAAGCTGAAAATTGGTCTGGGCAGGAGGGGGGTTGCCCAGTAAGCAAGTGGTTAATGCATTACATACATTAACAACAAAAAGAAGGTGTGTGTGTGTAGCAGACCCACAACATAACTTAATAGTTAGCTGAAGAAGAGACTGTCACCTCATGTATCAAAGAAATTACGTTGGAACTATTAAAGCAAATGGCCAAAAAAAAACACATTGGAGAACCTAGGAGACAGCTAAAAGAAACACAAGCAGTAAATCAAAGGAAATATTTTTCAGTTTAAAAATTTTTTTTTTTTTTTAAATACATTTATTTAAATACATATAATGTGATGTTAAGGGATAAAACTTACCCTAATATAGTCCTTCTGCAGGACCTGATTGATGGCAGAACAGGTCTCTGGAATAATGATTCCCAGAACCTGGGGGGAGATGCCTGTTGAGAACTTGATTTCCTGCAGACTTCTCCCCATCGCCAAGTGCCACAAGGTGGCGATGTGCCTCTGCTCGGGAGTGATGGCTTGCCTCATGCAGGTGTCCTGCTTCGTAATATAAGGGGACAGCAAAGCCAACAGTGAAAAACGGGGTCCGTCATTAGGATTATTCTCACGGATTTCCCGCAACAAAGGCATATGAGAGAATTGGTCACGCTGGATCAAACAATTCTTTGTCCATGAACTCCTCCTTGCCCTGTTCATGGACTGGACTTGGGTCAAAGTAAGAACCCCAACACCAAGCCCCTGCACAGCACAAACTGTACGATGAGTACGTACCCGCAACATGGCTTCAAAACGGTCGGCTGGTCAGAACGAACTAACAGAATGCACTGAAAATCAGAAAGGCCTGAGAAGAGTGAGCTGAAATTCAGAAACGAGTGGACAAAAACGCACTGGAGATCAAATACCTACTATAAATAGCACGCACTGAAAACCAGATGTGAACTGACTACATGCACTGAAAACCAGATACGAACCCACAAGCACAAACTGAACGATCGGAAAAGCACGAGGCTGAAAAGCGCGAATTGTCTCTCAGCAAACTTCTACTAACACGAGATTAGCAGAAGGAGCCCAAAGGGTGGCGCACTGGCTATCGAACTTCCTCCTTATAGTGCCGTTGTACATGTTGTACGTCAGCGCGTTCTTGACAATCGAAATTTCCGACAACATTTGTGTGACCGTGTGTATGCAAGACAAGCTTGAGCCAACATCCGTCAGAAAAAAATCCCAGGATTTCGTCATCAGAATGTCTGATCGTGTGTACGGAGCATTATGCCGCGTACACACAATCGGATTTTCCGACAACAAAACCGTGGATTTTTGTTTGAAGGTTGTTGGCTCAAACTTGTCTTGCATACACACGGTCACACAAATGTTGGCCAACAATTCTGAATGTGAGAGCATGGTGACGTACAACACTTACGACGAGCCGATAAAAAGGAAGTTCAATAGCCAGTGCGCCACCCTTTGGGCTCCTTCTGCTAATCTTGGTTTTATCTCGTGTTAGTAAAAGTTTGGTGAGAGACGATTCGCGCTTTTCAGCCTCGTGCTTTTCAGTTCGTTTCTGCTTTTCAGTTTGTGCTTGTCGGTTCATATCTGTTCTTCAGTGCGTGTTGTCAGTTAGTTCCTGTCTTTCAGTGCATTTTATTTATAGTTCGATTCTCTTTTTCAGTGCGTTCTTGTCTGCTCGTTTCTGAATTTCAGCTCGTTCTTTTCAGGTCCTTTCTAATTTTCAGTGCGTTCTGTCAGTTCATTCTGAGCAGCCGACCATTTTCTAGCCATGTTGCAGTTACGTACTCGTCGTAGAGTCCGTGCTGTTGTTGGGCTTGGTGTTGGAGTTCTTGCTTTGACCCAAGTCCAGTCCATGAACAGGGGGAGGAGGAGTTCATAGACCAAGAATTGGTTACTTAATCGTGACCAATTCTCTCATATGCTTTTGCTGCGGGAGCTCTAAAAGAATAATCCTGACGATTTCAGGAACTATCTCCGGATGATTGACCCCGTTTTTTACCATCTGTTGGCTTTGCTTACACCCTATACTACCAAGCAAGACACCTGCATGCAGCAAGCCATCACTCCCGAGCAAAAGCTCGTCACCACCTTGCGATACTTGGCGACGGGGAGAAGTCTCCAGGATATTAAGTTTATGACTGGGATCTCCCCCCAGGCTCTGGGAATCATTATTCTAGATACCTGTTCTGCCATCATTCAGGCTCTGCAGAAGGACTATATTAAGGTAAGTTTTATCCTTTAACATCACATTCTACGTATTTAATGTTTGCTAATGTATTGTATTTATTTCATCATTCCATAATTACCATGATTGTAATCTGCTGTGACTATCCTCTTTGTCCTCATGCATGCTGTAAACTTTTATTGCTCCTTTTTTGTCCTTCATGCTATCCTGGGCCCATACACACCTAGCCTAGTCACTTAAAGTATTTTGTCAGCTCCATTGCAGTGCTTACCCTAAACAGCCCCTAAAGTGTATAGGAATGCTATTGTTGTCCTTAAATTCAGGCATAGTGCAAGAGGCTTTTTTTTTTGGTCCAAAACAAAACTCATTTTTAACCCTCCCTCCTCCCCAACTGCTAAGTCAACCGATACCAATACTCTATCTGCTGACTTTGCCAAACCCATACACACTATACCTACCTCTTTTGTGGTCAGATTTATGAATAAATTTACCAAAACATGTAGTGCAAGTGCCTGCCTGAATACTTTCAAAGGGTACTGTTTCAATTTTTATTCTCCTATTATCTTGATAGGTAATTGCAGAATGTAAAAATGTGCTTCAATTTGGACAGTGTGCATTCATATTTTTGGATTATGACACTTCTTACCTGTCCAGTGGGCTGCCAATAGTGTAAGTAATGAGGAGCTGGCCAAAGTAACACACATTATTTATGCATTCAGCTCTCAATGAAGTGGAGACGGTTACCTGTTCAAAACATCCCCCCCACCCTAAAATTTTTAAAATGGGCCATCAGAGGGGGTGAGGAATCTGATAAGTGGACCTTATACTTTTGACTTTAAATACTCATTTAAATAAATGTTATACTTATGTTGGCCAAGAATGTTTGTGTCTAATCTGCTTGCAATGTTATGTGCAAAAGTACATTTTTTTTCTTGTTTCCTTCCAACACACAGGATTGGCAGACTGTGGCCTCCCAATTCGCCCAGCAGTGGGACTTTCCCAACTGCGGTGGTGCGATATATGGGAAACATGTCCGGATCGTCCCACACCCCAACTCGGGGTTGTACTACTACAACTAAAAGGGCTACAGTAGTTTTGTGTTGTTGGCGGTGGTGTCGGTGACTAATGAGTTTTTTTATCTGGACGTAAGGGAGGAATGGGCGTATGTCGGATGGGGGAGTCATCGCCCAGACTGAATTCTACAGGCGTCTCCAGACTGGCAGCTTGGGGTTGCCACCTCCAGTGCATAATGTGGCAGGCCTCCTGTTTGTCTTTGTGGCAGATGTGGCCTTTGCGATGGGGGAGCATTTGATGAGGCCATTCCCCATGAGAACCCTGACCCTGGACCAGAGGGTTTTTAATTACTGGCTGCCCCTTGCCAGAAGAGTGGTGGAAAATGCCTTTGGCATAATGGCCAGCCGGTTCCGTCTTTTTCTAACAGCCATAAATATGGCTGAATAAAAACGTAACCATATAATTTTATGCTGCTGCATTTTACATAATTTTATGCATAAAAATGCAGCCAACTATCTGGCCTCAGTTGCAACTGAGGCCGGCTCACCGGAAGAAATAATTGGCCAGCTTGAAGCTGGCCATCCTGGCTTGCCCCCCCCAAAGCGCCTACGAAGTCCAGGAAAGCTGTGTTACTTACAACTCTTCCTCCTCTCTTTTTCTGTCGGTGGTCCTTGGACCTCTCTTATTCTCAATCTACACATCCTCCCTGGGTCTGCTGATATCTTCCAATGGCTTTCAATACCATTTCTATGCTGATGACATCCAAATCTATCTTTCAACACCTTGTTCATCCCATCAGTTTCCTCACGTATTACTGATTTACTAACACACACACATCAAAATTGATGTCACACCACTTCCTCAAACTCAATCTATCCAAAACCAAGCTAACCAATAAATAATATTTCCTCCCCACATTCCCCTGACTTCTCTGTCAAGACTGACGGCACAATTGTCAGTCCGGTTAAGGGTAACCCTGAATTCTGAACTCCCATTTTGGCCCCACTTCTCACCATACAATATTGTATTTTAACTGTAATGTCTGTCTTCATTTTATAAAGAGCTGCGCAAACTGTTGTCAACATATGATATATTGTACATCAAGTTGACAGCCCAGATGCACTATCCTTCAAATTATATATCGTGTAACCTGGGGGCAGTGAGTACATGCTGTTGTGCTGTCTACATACATTAATATGGGGCACCAGACTATCTTCTTGTAGGCATTTATCTATGGTAAAGTCTAGTTTAAGCAGAATTAAACCCTTAGACTGCTTAGTTTTGTAGCTCTACATGCTGCCGTTCTAGCCACATACATTAATAAAGGGCACCAGGTTATTTTCTTGTAAGTACTGTTTTTATGTATGATTCTGTCTAGTTCAAGAAGAACTGAACTCTTAGAATACCTGATTTTGTAGCTCTCTGTAAATAAATAAAGATTTTTTTTTTTTGCTAAAGAGAAATACAGTTTTTCGTATTATTTTGTTTATGTTTTTTCTCCCTGCACTGTGCACATCCTGTAGACTTTTTATCAAATTCCTGTGCACATATGCACACAGTTGTGTGTGTGTGTGTGTGTGTGTGTGTGTGTGTGGGGGGGGGGGGGGGCACAACTGAAATCTGAGGGGTGCAGCCCACCTCAGCAATCCCCTAGATCTATTCATGTTACACTGCCTGAAATAGGATCTGTGAATGGGGAGAGAATCCTGTGACTGATGGGACTCCTCTATTCACATATCATGATACTTTCAGTGTAATCAGTGAAAGAAGTTTTCTCAATGCAGGAGATGGCAGGAGGGGCCGTGCCCCCATCTAATCATCTTTAGTGCAGCTGACCCCGAGACCCAATGCTGTAAACCCTCATAGTGTTGGAAGTTCAGCAGCAGGAAAAGGATGGGGCATCTCTGCAGTGAAGATTTCTTCATAGTCCAGCAGCCTGCACTTCATGGGAAATACTTAATTACAGACCAGTAATATAGAAAACATCGTTTTTTAACTAAACTTAAGCTTTAAGTCTTTGGGTTTACTTACCCTTGTAGTTACAGTAGCAGACATAACCATATTTAAAAAAAAAGATGCTGTTCTCCTTTAGTCCAAGGTGACCATTGAACCTGGTGATTTGTTGATTTGGAACGATCATGTCCTAGCACCTAATAAGCACAAACTCGTTCCAGGTAAGTATCTTGTGTGAAACAAGGATAAGGATGACACTGCAATTGCAGTCCCGATATTTCCATTCTGTCCTCTTAGTACCAGCAATAGAAGCCGAATTTAAATCTTCAGAGTAGCAGTTAAATCCAAGGAGATATTTTAGGTTAATCAATCACACAAGAGAAGGCAAAAAACAGTTGAGCATGCCCAGATATTATGCACACTTAACCACAAACCTCCCTCTTACTCTAGAGCAGGGGTAGGCAACCTTTGAGAGGTGGAGATCTACCTGAACAACGTGAGAGATTAAAGATCACCAGGGTTTGACACTCTTTTGTAAAGAAAATTAACTAGCAAAGCCTAACTAAATAGTAAGGAAAACAAATGTCACTGTAAAACAGGGACGTGCGGTGAGGTTAGTGGCTGGTGAGGCACTGGCTAGTATCAGAGCCAGATACACACATGTTACATCGTTAGAGCGAGAGCAATAATTCTAGCACTGGACCTCCTCTTTAACTCTAAACATGCAATCTATAAAAAAAAAGTTAAGCTTTGCCTGTGGAGATTTTTAAACACTATAAGCCCCAGAAGATTTAGCTGCTCAATGACCAGGCCATATTTTGCGATACGGCACTGCGTCGTTTCAACTGACAATTGCGCGGTCGTGCGACATTGTACCTAAACAAAATTGACGTCCTTTTTTTCCCACAAATAGAGCTTTATTTTGCTGGTATTTGATCATCTCTGCGGTTTTTATTTTTTGCTCTTTAAACAAAAAAAGACCGGCAATTTTGAAAAAAAACACAATATTTTGTACTTTTTGCTATAATAAATATCCCCAGTTTTTTTAAAAAAAGCTAATTTTCCCTTCGGTTTAGGCTGATATGTATTCTTCTACATATTTTTGGTAATAAAAATTGCAATAAGCGTATATTGATTGGTTTGCACAAAAGTTATAGCTTCTACAAAATAGGGGAAACATTTATGGCATTTTTATTATTATTAATATTTTTTTTTACTAGTAATGGCAGTGATCAGTGATTTTTATCGGGACGGGACTGCAACATTATGGTGGACAGATCGGACACTTTTGACACATTTTTGGGACCATTGGCATTTATACAGCTATGAGTGCTATAAATATGCACTGATTACTGTGTAAATATCACTAGCAGGGAAGGGGTTAACACTAGGGGGCGATCAAGGGGTTAACTATGTTACCTAGGGAGTGATTATAACTGTGGGGGGATGGGACTGCCTGGGTGAGGAGACCAATCATTGTTCATACTTAGTATGAACAACAGATCGCTCTCCTCACCTCTGAGAGCACATAGATCTGTCTGTTTACATCACGACCGCCGGACAAGCACATCGGCTCTGGCATCATGCTGTGGACGTGCGCACGCCCCCTAGTGGCCAAGAGGCGAACCAACGTACAGCTATGTCGGTTCGCCCAGGGGAGCCAACAAGCCGCAGTATAACTGCAGCGGCTGGTCGGGAACCGGTTAAGTGCTGAAGTTTGGCGCCATTCCACGAGTGTGCGCAATTTTAAAGCATGACATGTTAGGTATCTATTTACCTGGCCTAACATCATCTTTCACATTATACAAAAAAAACAGGTTATCTTTAGAGTTTTTTTTTTATATTCATGGAACAGTTTTTTCCCCAGAAAACGCATTTGAAAAATTGATGCGCAAATACCGTGTAACACACAAAGTTGCAACAACCACCATTTTATTCCCTAGGGTGTTTGCTAAAAAAATATATATAATGTTTGGGGGTTCTGAGTAATTTTCTAGCAAAAAAAGATGATTATTACATGTAGGAGAGAAGTGCCAGAATTGGCCTGGGTGGCAAGGGGTTAATTACCATAAGTAATATACATATAATTATTATATATTGTTTTTCAGATAATTTTTCTTTATTTTCAAAAACTGTACTCAAACAGGTGGCTTAAATTACTGAAGTTTAAAGCTTTAACTTCCAACCAGTAATTTCACAGTAAATAGATAAATAATAACTGATCTTATAACATATAGCATAATAATATGATTTAGCTTGATTATAACAGTACCTTTTCAACAGCAGCAGATTTTCATTCTCCCTTCTAACTGTGTGAGAAAAACATGGGATTGTGGGTAAATCTTATACACATAAACACGTTATTTCCTTCTAGTTAAGAGGTCTGGGCTGGAAGGGAGCGTTTGTCTTTTGAGACACATGCCCCTTCTATGACACTGCAGTGAGAGGCATGCCTCCACTGCATTTTTTTTTATTGGACAGCTGGGGCTAATGGTACTTTACCATTGGTCCAAGACTCCAAGCTGTCCATTGAGCTCAGTGCCTCTGACAAGAAGTGAGGAGAAGCACCGTGAGCTCAACCTCTCAGTCTGCTGCAGAGTGTGCCAGCTTGTATTTAAATTGGCCACTCTGTATGTAGCTTCTGACAGGCTGCGCAAGGAGCCCCATATTTTGGGAACCATAAGTCATAGGAGCCCCAATTTTTACCAGTGGTGGGGTAGTACTTAGGCTACCTACCCCCCAAATTTGTGGTCTTTGTGACTTCAGGTCACTGAGCTACGACCCTCAAAGCTCGATTTTTATTTTTATTTTAATGCTCTGCCTCACCTGCCTCCCCTGACTGCATGTCCCTGCTGTAAAAATATAAACTTAGCCTACCTTAAAAGTGAACAGTGTCAGTCAGTAGATCAGTGAACAGTGTCATTGAATGGTGCGTGGGCAGTGTCAGTAGGGCAGTAAAAGGTTTGTGGATGGTGTCAGTTGAACAGTGGATGGTGTCAGTAGAGCAGTAGATGGTGTATGTAGAGCAGTGGACGGTATCAGTAGGGCAGAGGATGGTGTCAGTAAAGCAGAGGATGGTGTCAGTAGTTTTTTTAATTTCTATTATTTAACCTGCTTCAGCCCCGGAAGATTTTACCCCCTTCCTGACCAGAGCGTTTTTTGCGATTTGGCACTGTGTCGCTTTAACTGACAATTGTGCGGTCGTGCGACGTTGCTCACAAACAAAATTGACGTCGTTTTTTTCCCACAAATAGAGCTTTCTTTTGGTGGTATTTGATCACCTCTGCGATTTTTATTTTTTGCGCTATAAACAAAATAAGAGCGACAATTTTGAAAAATTTTTACATTTTGCTATGATAAATATCCCCCAAAAATATATTAAAAAAATGTTTTTTCCTCAGTTTAGGCCGATCGTATTCTTCTACATATTTTTGGTAAAAGAAAATCGCAATAAGCGTTTATTGATTGGTTTGCGCAAAAGTTATAGCGTTTACTAAATAGGGGATAGTTTTATGGCATTTTTATTAATATTTTTTTTTTACTAGTAATGGCAGCGATCAGCGATTTTTATTGTGACTGCGACATTATGGTGGACATGTCAGACATTTTTTACACATTTTTGGGACCATTGTCATTTATACAGCGATCAGTGCGATTAAAAATACACGAATTACTGTGTAAATGACATTGGCAGTGAAGGGGTTAACCACTAGGGGGCGGGGAGCGGTTAAGTGTGTCCTAGGGGAGTGATTACTAACTGTAGGGGGAAGGGCTAGCAGTGTCATTACTCTGATCACTGCTCCCGATGACAGGGAGCAGTGATCAGTGACACTTGTCACTAGGCAGAACAGGGAGATGCTGTTTACATCAGCATCTCCCCGTTTGTCCTTTCCATGAGGCGATCGCGGGTATCCCCGCGGCGATCAAGTCTGCGGGACCCACGACCCGACTCACGGAGCTCCCGTCCAGCGTGCACGCAATGGCACGGCGGGAAACTCAAATGGACGTACCTGTAAGTCCATTTGCCCAGCCGTGCCATTCTGCCGACATACATCGGTGTGCGCCGGTCGGGAATCGGTTAATGTTTTAATAATTTTTTTACAATTTTTTTTAGGAGCCCCACTGGGGGGTTTTGGCATAATATCAGGTGTCTAAACAGACCCCCAATGTCTCATGTTTCAGACAGAGAAAGGGACTGAGGACAAAGATTCCCCAGTTCCTTTCTCTACAGCCTCAGCTGCACTGGACAGTGAATGAACAGGAAGTGCTCTATGCTGAGCAGCTTCCTATTCATTCACAAACTGAAGCATAGTAAAATATGTTTCAGTTATAAATGGACAGAGTTAGTGGTCAGTACGGATCACTGACTGTGTTCATTCAGAAAAGGAAGGGGCCAGTAAATGACACATTTACCAGCCCCTTCCCTGCTCTCCAACCTGACATATCCCCAGCAGCAGTCAGAGGGAGAGGTGAGGAGGGAAACTGCGAACATGAGGGGCCTGGAAACACCAGGAAGTTGAACCTGGATAGGAGGGGCAGAAGGGACTGCATTTAGTGAAGTTGATGGCTGTATTTTTCCCCCTGCAGCAGCTGAATACCGGCGGGAGGGAGAGGAAGAGAAGTGGGCATTACCAGCACTCAGCTGCAGGTAGGAAAACACAGCCATCAGTTCCACTAAATGAGGCCTCTACATCCCCTCTTCTCCAGATTCAGGGGCCGGCAACCAAGGGATGTGTTCTACCTGTTACTTGCCTGTGATCTTTCACTTTGTTCCTGTAGGAAGAAACAGCTTTTATTTCTCTTTGTGACATCATCACTAGGCTTGTTAAATTCTTGAAGGGGGAGGTGCAGGGAGCTCAATTCCTGATGATATAGGCACACTCCCATAACTACATCTCTCATTAAGAACACACTGGGGTTGATTTACTAAAACTGAAGAGTGCAAAATTCGGTGCAGCCCTACACAGCTTCCAGTTTTTTTTTTCGTCAGAGTTTACCTGAACAAGCTGAAGTTAGAAGCTGATTGACTACCATGCACAACTGGACCAGATTTTGCACTTTAGTTTTAGTAAATCAATCCCATTGGATTTCAGGTATTTCTTTGTATTGCATTAAGCCTGGGTTCACACATGTGCGGTGCGAATTGAAGCTCAGGTTTCACTGGGAAGATAAAAATCTGCTGTTCAAAGGTTCATCTGTGTTTCAGCTGCAGATCAGTGAGCAGGGAGAGCGGGAGGGAGGGGGGGGGAGAGGGGGAGGTGTAGTGAGGAGAAGGAGAAAATCCTTGTTCAGAACACAATGCATCTGCGAATCAGATGCGTTCCCATAGGAGATAATAGGCTTGTAGTTCACACCGCAATGCCCAAAAAACGCATGCGTTTTTTGTGCAATGCGCAGTGCGAATTCAACGCACATATGTGAACCAGATACATTCAAATGAATGTATTTTAAAATGTCCTGCGAATTGGATGCGGTGTAAGCCGCATCTAATTCACATAGGTGTGAATGGGGGCTTAAACAAAAAGAGGAGGTTTGTTGGGACTTTATATAAAGCACAGCTAAAAGTATTGAATGAGCAATCACGTTAATGGATTCGAAACAATGTTTTATGAAATTACTATTATTATACTATGAATTATGTTGTCATTATGGACAATAAATTGTGAAATAAAATACTTTTAGCTGTGCTTCATATAAAGTCACGACAAATCTCCACTTTTTGTTCTAACATAACAGGGATGGAGGCAAAGGAACCCACCCACTCATTGCCTCATACAAAGTCCCAAACCCCTTCTCCCCCTTTTTTATTTGTACTTGCATTGTCTTCCTAGGGATAAAACATGAAAAAATGTGCATGTATTCTATAGAGGTATTGATTTTTTGCGCACATACACTTTAATATATTTTGCAGTGACATAGAAAACAAACGATATTTCATGTAGGTATGGTATTTAAAGTCACTTTTCAGTAGTGCATACAGAAAGCAGCTAATGATTGAAAACAGATTAAATAATTAGCCTTTTTGCAGGGAATCTACAATAAAGGAATCTAAAGATATTAAAATGTGTATTTTGCCTTGATGCAAGCTATAGACCAACTCTACAATTTATGCTGGTTCTTGCTGAATATATAAGCTTCTCTTTATCATTTCTTTATCGTTTATGACCAAACATTATAAAAATAGTCTGCAAATTTTCCAAGGATTTCTGGTCTATTCTACTGAATGAAACATCAAATTAGTTTGGAGCATGCAAAACGATAACATTTTTGCAAGAAATTGCAAAGTAAGCAGGTCTCCACGCCTTGTTGTTGTAAATCAGTACTTTGCATGAAATTTTAACCAAGTTCCTTGCTCTGTATCAGTGGTTCCCAACCTTTTCAAGTCATAGCACACCACAATCAAACATCAAAGGTTTGTGACACGTAGCTTCATACATTATGAATGAAAAAAAAAACAGAACAATGTCAAAATGTTAAACCGCAAACCAGAACAGAATAGCAAGTACTTAGCTATGTGTGAAACAAATGATTTTGTGGCCTCGTGTATTCTACAATAAAGCAAAGAAATACAGATTTTTTTACATTTTAAATCTTTTTCATTTTTGGGTGAGAGCATTTTTGCTACATATAAAGAACCTTTAAAATTGAGTGTTTATGCTAGAAGTGTTTTTAATCTGACTCTGGTGCTATTTTTATTGAATTATTTTGTTAATTATTTATGCATCTATCTTTAATTTCTTAAAGAAGGCAATGTGGTGATGTCACTAACTCCTTTAAAATAGCGCACACAGTCCTATATGCCAAGAGTTTTTCTTAAGAAGTATGACCATTTAGTATACAGACTAATGAAAATGTTTGCTGGACTTTTTATGTTCAATAATCCAAATATGTGAATTGAAAAATATCTGTAATTGTGAACTTGAGGGCAGGAGGTGATACATCATTACTAGGGATGAGCCGAACACCCCCCGGTTCGGTTCGCACCAGAACCTGCGAACGGACCAAAAGTTTGCACGAACGTTAGAACCCCATTGACGTCTATGGGACTCGAACGTTCAAAATCAAAAGTGCTCATTTTAAAGGCTAATTTGCATGGTATTGTCCTAAAAAGGGTTTGGGGACCCGGGTCCTACCCCAGGGGACATGTATCAATGCAAAAAAAACTTTTAAAAACGGCCGTTTTTTCGGGAGCAGTGATTTTAATGATGCTTAAAGTAAAAAAAAAAAAAAGTGAAATATTCCTTTAAATATCGTACCTGGGGGGTGTCTATAGTATGCCTGTAAAGTGGCGCGTGTTTCCCGTGTTTAAACTAGTCCCTGCACCAAATGTCATTTTTAAAGGAAAAAATCTAATTTAAAACTGCTTGCGGGTTTAATGTAATGTCGGGTCCTGGCAATATGGATGAAAATCAGTGAGACAAACGGCATGGGTACCCCCCAGTCCATTACCAGGCCCTTTGGGTATTGTATGGATATTAAGGGGAACCCCGCACCCAAATTAAAATAAGGAAAGGTGTGGGGCCACCAGGCCCTATATACTCTGAACAGCAGTATACAGGCGGTGCAAACAAGACAGGGACTGTAGGTTTGTTGTTAAGTAGAATCTGTTTGTCATTTTGAATGGGTACATTTTTAACGTGTTTAGCTCCAGCCAAAATATCTTTTTTAAGCTTTTTGGAAAACATAGGGAAGGGTTATCACCCCTGTGATATTTGTTTTGCTGTCTTTCCTCCTCTTTAGAAGATTTCACCTCACTTTTTGTCCCAATGACAAATGTTTTTTGAGAATTTGGGGTTTTTTGTGGAACAAGGATTGGAAAGCATCAGTGGAAAGGAGAAATGTTTTTCCCATATTAACTCTTACAGGAGAGAATTTCCCTTCCTAGGGGTAGATTTCATCTCACTTCCTGTTGTCTCCTTCCGTTTGCAAGTAGGAGTCGTTTGTAAGTTAGATGTTTGAAAGTAGGGGCCTGCCCTATATACTCAGCATAAATTTGGGCCTTAGGTGTTGTTGTGGCCACAACAACGTAAGCCCTCACAGGGCCCTGCTGTGAAATATTAGATCAAGAATTGTAATTACATGCCCCTGTTGAACAGGGGCAGAAAAACTGGGCCTTTGGTGGTGGTGGTGGTGGTGGTGGTGCTGGTGCCACAACACTGTAAGTCCTCACTCGCTCTTGGTGGGTGCAGAAATGGGCCCTGCTGTGAAATATTAGATCAAGAATTGTAATTACATGCCCCTGTTGAACAGGGGCAGAAAAATTGGGCCTTTGGTGGTGGTGGTGGAGGTGGTGCTGGTGCCACAACACTGCAAAACCTCACAGACACTCTAGTTGGAACGCAGGAACGAGCCCTGCTGCAAAGTATTGCATCAAAAATTGTAATTACACGCCCCTGTTAAACAGGGGCAGAAAAATTGGGCCTTAGGCACTGGTGCTGGTGCCACAACACTGCAACCCCTCACAGACACTCTAGTTGGAACGCAGGAACGAGCCCTGCTGCAAAGTATTGCATCAAAAATTGTAATTACACGCCCCTGTTAAACAGGGGCAGAAAAATTGGGCCTTAGGCACTGGTGCTGGTGCCACAACACTGCAACCCCTCACAGACACTCTAGTTGGAACGCAGGAACGAGCCCTGCTGCAAAGTATTGCATCAAAAATTGTAATTACACGCCCCTGTTAAACAGGGGCTGAAAAATTGTGCCTTAGGCACTGGTGGTGGCGCCCAGAACCAAAAATGTTCTTACAAGCTATCAGTGTGATGATTGAGGAGGAAGAGGATAATTACTCAGGGATAGTCACTCAGCATCAGCATAGGCAGTCTTTGAAGGGATCTGAGATTTCCAAAAAAATTATTCGGTTACATCAGCATCAGGTGCTTGGTAGCTGGTGGTGATCCAAGACTGATTCATTTTTATGAAGGTCAGTCGATCGACCGAGTCGGTGGACAGACGCACCCTGTGATCCGTTACCATGCCTCCAGCAGCACTGAATGTGCGTTCCGAAAGAACGCTGGATGCAGGACAGGCCAGTAGCTCAATTGCATACTGTGCAAGCTCTGGCCAGTGATCCATTCTCAAGACCCAGTAACCCAGAGGATTTTCGGTGGGAAAGGTGTCCAAGTCTGATCTTGCCCCTAGGTATTCCTGCACCATGTAAAACAGACGCTGGCGATGGTTGCTGTAACCGATCATACCTTGGGGCTGCGGACCAAAAAATTGTCTGAACGCATCGGTCAGACCGCCACCTTCTCCACCACTCCTTCTTTGACTGACCGAAGCCTCAGCAACACGTTGTCCAAAAACAGGAGTTTGTAACCTCCCAGTCTCTGGGAACGCGTTGCACAGACCTTTCTGCAAGGCCTCCCGAAGATGTTTCATCCTCTGCTCCCTCTGCGATGGCAAGATAAGGTCCACAACCTTATCCTTGTAACGTGGATCAAGGAGGGTTGCCAGCCAGTATTGGTCCTTCTCCTTGATACCACGAATACGAGGATCCTTACGCAGGCTTTGCAGGTTAAGGGAGGCCATGCAGCGTAGGTTTGCTGAGGCATTCGGTCCGGAGTCCTCTGGGTCACTAAGGACGACATGGTCCGCAGCCACCTCCTCCCAGCCACGTACAAGTCCATGTGTTTCTTGGGACTGATCCCTTAAAGACTGCTGCTGATGCTGAGTGCCAGGCTCCACCTCCATACTGACACAATCTTCCTCCTCCTCCTCCTCTTCCTGCGTGATCGGCGGGCACGCAGGAACACTGTCTGGATAAAGGGGGCCTTGAGAGCTAAGGAAGTCCTCCTCTTCCTACCTCTGTTCTGCCTCAAGTGCCCTGTCCATTATTCCACGCAGCGTGTGCTCCAACAGGTGGACAAGGGGGAAAGTGTCACTGATGCATGCACTGTCACTGCTCACCATCCTCATGGCCTCCTCAAATGGTGACAGGACAGTGCATGCATCCCTGATCATGGCCCACTGGCGTGGGGAAAAAAAAACAAGCTCCCCTGACCCTGTCCTGGTGCCATAGTCGC
Source organism: Aquarana catesbeiana (assembly GCF_042186555.1). Taxonomy (NCBI): domain Eukaryota; kingdom Metazoa; phylum Chordata; class Amphibia; order Anura; family Ranidae; genus Aquarana; species Aquarana catesbeiana. The sequence continues at coordinate 391,744,671 of NC_133327.1, read as the reverse complement.
ACAGGTACTCATTGATGGCCCTCTGCTGCGTGTGCAGCCGCTGCAGCATGGCCAACGTTGAGTTCCACCTGGTGGGCATGTCACAGATTAGGCGGTTCTTGGGCAGGTTAAACTCCTTTTGGAGGTCCGTCAGCCGAGCACTGGCATTATATGACCGGCGGAAATGCACACAGACTTTCCTGGCCTGCCTCAGGACATCCTGTAAGCCCGGGTACCTGCCCAAGAACCGCTGCACCACCAAGTTAAGGACGTGAGCCAAACAGGGCACATGGGTCATTTGTCCCTGTCGGAAGGCAGAGAGGAGATTGGTGCCATTGTCGCAAACCACCATTCCTGCCTTAAGTTGGCATGGCGTCAACCACCTCTGAACCTGCCCCTGCAGAGCTGACAGAACCTCTGCCCCAGTGTGGCTCCTGTCCCCCAAGCACACCAGCTCAAGCACCGCATGGCATCTTTTGGCCTGCGTACTTGCGTAGCCCCTTGAACGGCTACGGAGCACCGCTGGTTCCGAGGACAAAGCACAGGAAGAGGCCATGGAGGAAGAAGAAGAGGAGGGGGTGGAGGAGAGAGGTGTGTCACAATCATTAGCATTTTGGAGGCGTGGTGGCGGAACAACCTCCAACACTACTGCACCTTGTCCTGCATCCTTCCCAGCTGCCAGCAGAGTCACCCAATGCGCCGTGAAACTTAGGTAACGTCCCTGTCCATGCCTGCTGGACCATGAGTCAGCGGTAATATGCACCTTACTGCTGACCGCCCTGTCCAGCGAGGCATGGACATTGCCTTCCACATGCCGGTAGAGAGCTGGAATCGCCTTCCGTGAGAAAAAGTGGCGTTTGGGTACCTGCCACTGAGGAACCGCACATTCCACAAACTCACGGAAGGGGGCAGAGTCTACCAACTGAAAAGGCAGCAGTTGAAGTGCTAGCAATTTTGCCAAGCTAGCATTCAACCGCTGGGCATGTGGATGGCTGGGAGCAAACTTCTTTCGGCGGTGCAGCAGCTGGGGCAGGGAAATTTGCCTGGTACAATCTGACGTCGGTGTACCAAAAGCAGATTGCCCACAAGTACTTGGCTGTGACACACCTAATTCTACACCTTCATTCCTCTCAGTGCAAGTCTCAGAGAGGACTGAAGGTCTAGTGGGGTTGGAAATCTCAGCTGATGAGGAGCAAGGAGAGGTCCTCTTTGTTCTTTGGTGTGGGTCTTTTAGATACGCTTGCCAACGAACTGCATGGCAGGTCAACATATGTCTGGTCAAGCATGTGGTACCCAAGCGGGAGATGTTTTGGCCACGCGAGATACGCTTGAGACATATGTTGCAAATAGCAGCAGTGCGATCTGATGCACTCGTCTCAAAAAAGGCCCACACCAAAGAACTTTTTGAATAGCGCGCAGAGACTGCAGCGCCCTGCACATGTGGAGCTTTGGGGTGTGATGCAGTCAATGTGCTGCCCTTATGATGTGCCACCTCCTCCTCCTCCTCCTCCTCTCTCCTATCAGGCACCCACGTTGAGTCAGTGACCTCATCATCCCCTCCCTCCTCATCACTGGAGCAAACCTGGCAGTATGCTGCAGCAGAGGGAGCATGACTGCCAGATTGCTGTCCTTCTTGGGCACCCCCTCTGTCCGTGCTCATGTTACTGCCTTCATCGAGCTCAGTATCATCATCAGAGCCTTCCAAACGCTGGGCATCCTCCTGGAGCATGTACCCAACACTGTGGTCAAACAGTTCGAGGGACTCCTCAGGAGGACATGGTGGGGCTAGGGAAGGAGTCACTGATGACATTGAGCCAAGGGAAGAGGCCGCTGCTTTGCCAGACAAAGTACCCTGGGCATGGGTGAGAGAGGATGAGGAGGATAAGGACGGCTTGGTCATCCACTCGACCAAGTCTTCCGCACGTTGCGGCTCAACACGGCCAGCTGCCGAAAAAAAAGGCCAAGCGTGTCCCACGGCCACGTGCTGATGAGGATGCACCGTCTCCACGACCAACACTAGACACAGAGCCTGCTTGCCCTCTCTTATTGGCTTGTGACTGTCTGCCTCTCCTTCTTGGCCTTCCAGACATACTAATGGCCTGTAGCTGCACTAAGCTGGGATATATATATATATATATATATATATATATATGTACTGATACTGCAGCTAGCAAAATCAACTGCCTGCCTGTAGTATGAGAACACCACCAACCTTCTACAGGTAGCTTTAGCTGAACACTGTGAGGTGGACGCACCCCACTAACTTGTAGGTTTAGCTGAACACTGTGAACAGGACGCACCCCACTAACTTGTATGTTTAGCTGAACACTGTGAACAGGACGCCGCCCACTAACTTGTAGGTTTAGCTGAACACTGTGAGGTGGACGCACCACACTAACTTGTAGGTTTAGCTGAACACTGTGAGCAGGACGCACCCCACTAACTTGTAGGTTTAGCTAAACACTGTGATCAGGACGCACCCCACTAACTTGTAGGTTTAGCTGAACACTGTGAGCAGGACACACTGCACTAACTGTAAATAGTCTAGCTGCCTGACTGTGGTACTAATAGGATCAAAAGAACACCAGCAATTTTCTTCAGGTAGCTGTATATACTGTAACAAGACAAGCCTGCCTGTCAGTAAGAAGATAACAGGAACAGATCTAGCTGAACACTGTGAGCAGGACGCACTGCACTAACTTGTAGGTTTAGCTGAACACTGTGAGGTGGACGCACCCCACTAACTTGTAGGTTTAGCTGAACACTGTGGACGCACTGCACTAACTGTAAATATTCTAGCTGCCTGACTGTGGTACTAATAGGATCAAAAAAACACCAGTAATTTTTTTCAGGTAGCTGTATATACTGTAACAAGACAAGCCTGCCTGTCAGTAAGAAGATAACAGGAACGGATCTAGCTGAACACTGTGAGCAAGACGCACCCCACTAACTTGTAGGTTTAGCTGAACACTGTGAGCAGGACGCACCCCACTAACTTGTAGGTTTAGCTGAACACTGTGAGGTGGACGCACCACACTAACTTGTAGGTTTAGCTGAACACTGTGAGCAGGACGCACCCCACTAACTTGTAGGTTTAGCTGAACACTGTGATCAGGACGCACCCCACTAACTTGTAGGTTTAGCTGAACACTGTGAGCAGGACACACCCCACTAACTTGTAGGTTTAGCTGAACACTGTGAGCAGGACGCACCGCACTAACTTGTAGGTTTAGCTGAACACTGTGAGCAGGACGCACCCCACTAACTTGTAGGTTTAGCTGAACACTGTGAGCAGGATGCACCCCACTAACTTGTAGTTTTAGCTGAACACTGTGAGCAGGACGCACTGCACTAACTGTAAATAGTCTAGCTGCCTGACTGTGGTACTAATAGGATCAAAAGAACACCAGCAATTTTCTTCAGATAGCTGTATATACTGTAACAAGACAAGCCTGCCTGTCAGTAAGAAGATAGCAGGAACGGATCTAGCTGAACACTGTGAGCAGGATGCACTGCACTAACTGTAAATAGTCTAGCTGCCTGACTGTGGTACTAATAGGATCAAAAGAACACCAGTAATTTTCTTCAGGTAGCTGTAAATACTGTAACAAGACAAGCCTGCCTGTCAGTAGGAAGATAACAAGAACGGATCTAGCTAAACTGAATACACTGAATACAGTGTATATATGCAACACCTGGGATGCATATATATACACAATACACTGTAAGTGCAGCTAACTGACTGACTGTTCTGCCTAATCTATCTAACTCAAATCAAATGTCACTGTCTGTCTCTCTCTCTCTCTCAATGAATGCCGGAACACACACTACACAGGGCCGCCGTGCAGGCGGCCTTATATAGTGTGGGGCGTGTACTAAATCCCCTGAGCCATAATTGGCCAAAGCCTCCTTGGCTTTGGCCAATTACGGCTCTCTGTTCAGGCGCCGCTGTGATTGGCCAAGCATGCGGGTCATAGTGCATGCTTGGCCAATCATCAGCCAGCAATGCACTGCGATGCCGCAGTGAATTATGGGTCGTGACGCGCCACACGAATTTGGCACGAACGGCCCATATCGTTCGCAATTCGGCGAACAGACGATGTTCGAGTCGAACATGGGTTCAACTCGAACGCGAAGCTCATCCCTAATCATCACCAGTGTTGCTGCAACAAATACTGTATATGTGTCACGGCACACAGATTGTGGGTGAATTGGGGTGTCCTTTCTGTACATGACTAAAGCTAGACTGCTCCATTCTCTGAACTGTGCAGTACATCACATACGACACAGAACTATATAACTGCACACTGCAATAAACACCATACAGCTAACCCTAGCATTACTACTTCTACAAAATGACAATATGTGTAGGCTAAAAGCATCTTTGAATGATAGAGCGCAAATGGCTGTCTACCTCCTAGCAACTGAGAATGCTGTGCAGGTGTGCCCAAAACCAATGACTTTATCAGTTGCTAGGACACCAGTGGCCACATGATCTTTGTATGATATGGTGCACCATAATCAACAATGATGGTTTAAAAAAAGAAAAAAAGATGCGGGTTCCCCCTAAAATTTCTACCAAACCCTTATCCTAGAAAAAAGGCCTAGTATGGATTTTAAGGGGGGAACCCATGTAAAAGCAGTCATGGGGTCCCCCAGAAATCCATACCAGATGTGCCACATAACCTCGACATGAGGGGGTAACCTTGCAAGTCATGTGATGATGACAAAGGTTCCTTCTTCACAACCAGGACAGGTAATCGGGGCACTGATGATCAGTACCCTGATTACAGCAAAGCCCCAGCAGTGCCCATCAGTGACACCAATCAGTGCCGATTAGTGATGTCAGTCAGTGATGCCTTTCAGTGCCTGCTCATCAGTGCCCATCAGTGCCACCTATCTGTGCCCACCAGTGCCACCTATCAGTGCCACCTATCAATGCTCATCAGTGCCGCATATCAGTGCCACCTATCAGTGTCCATCAGTGCGGCATATTAGTGCCTCCTCATCAGTACCACCTAATCAGTGCCCTTCAGTGCCACCTCATCAGCGCACATCAGTGAAGGAGAAAAATTACAGTACTTATTTACAACATTTACTGACAGACACTAAGAAAAACTTTTTTTTTTTGAGTAAAAAAAAAAAACCCATCAGTGAATAAATACCACCTAAAGAAAACTCTATTTGTGTGAAAAAGATGATAAAAATTTAATTTGGGTATAGTGTTGCATGACCGCACAATTGTCATTCAAAGTGTGAGAGCGCTGAAAACTGAAAATTGGCCTGGGCAGGAGGCGGGTTAAAGTGTCCAGTAAGCAAGTGGTGGTTAATGATGTCCTTTATGTATTATTAACCACTTAAGGACTGGAAGGATTTACCCCCTTAATTACCTGGCCATTTTTTGCAATAGGGCACTGCATTGCTTTAACTGACAATTGCGCGGTTGTGCGACTCTGTACCCAAACAAAATTGTCATTCTTTTTTTCCCATAAATAGAGCTTTCTTTTAGTGGTATTTGATCACCTCTGCATTTTTTTATTTTTTGCGCTATAAACAAAAAAAGAGCAACAATTTCGAAAAAAAACAAAACAATATTTTTTACTTTTTGCTATAATAAATATCCCCAAAAATGTTTTAAAAAAACACATTTCTTCATCAGTTTAGACCAATATGTATTCTACATATTTTTGGTAAAAAAATTGCAATAAGCGTACATTGATTGGTTTGCGCAACAGTTATACCGTCTACAAACTATGGGAAAGATTTATGTAATTTTTATGGCATGTTTATTTATTTATTTTTTAAAAAGTGGCGGTGATCTGCGATTTTTAGCAGTACTGCGACATTGTGGCGAACAGAAGTACATCTTCGCCAGCACACCATGGATCAGAAAACAAGGTTGTCCAAAGAAGGTTTTTTAATCGAAAATGGTCACATCACAAGGGGGGTGCAACGTTTCGGGGCCGCGCAGGACCCCTTCGTCAGGCAAGGTCCTGCGCGGCCCCGAAACGTTGCACCCCCCTTGTGATGTGACCATTTTCGATTAAAAAACCTTCTTTGGACAACCTTGTTTTCTGATCCATGGTGTGCTGGCGAAGATGTACTTCTGTTTGATGCTTCCAGAACCCAACTGGTAATCGTTACAGCACCCATTAATGCTCTATGCCGTTTATCCGGGAACGTGTGCGACTGGAATATTGAATTGATTGTGGCGAACAGATCGGACACTTTTGACACATTTTTGGGATCATTGACATTTATACAGCGTTTAGAGCTATAAAAACGCACTGATTACTACTGTGTAAATGTCACTGGCAGGGAAGGGGTTAACACTTGGGGGCGATCAAGGGGTTTAAATCTGTTCCTTCGTGAGTGTTTCTTACTGTGGGGGGATGGGACTGACTTGGGGAGGAGACATATCGCTATATGTAATTACTACAAACAGCAGATGTGTCTCTTCTACCCTGTCAGAACAGGGATTTGTGTGTTTACACACACACACAATTCCTTGTTCTGGGTCTCGTGCCTGCGATCGCGAGTGGCTGGCGACGATCACGCCCACCGGCCACGCGCATCAGGTCCCCTGCGGTGCAGTGGGCGCACGCATGCCTGCTATGGCTCTTAAAGGGGAAGACGTACCCATACGGCCATTTGCGGGAACGTGCCCTGGCAAGTGGTTAAACAAGCTGCTCCCTTTTAAAGTGTATTTTTTAGGTTGTTTTTCATTGGTACATGTCCTTCCCTTGGCAGTACCCAGTCCCCCATGTCCTTTGTTTGACAATTCCTTAAGTACAGTATTAGCTTAGAAAATGGTGAGAATTGATTTTCAGATTTTGCCTCCCATTGAGATCAATAGGGTTTACATTAAAGTTTGCAATTTACCGATCTTTGGACATGTTTGTTGAACCTGCTCTCAAATCCAAAAAAGTTTAGTCGTATTTGTGGAACAATAACATCTGATTAGGTTTCAGAAGTATGTCTAAACAAGGTAACAAGTCCCAAACCAAGTCCAAGACCAAGCCGACCAGGCTGAAGACAAGGATGAAATGATAAAAATGGTGGCCCTGGAGCATAAACTTTCCCAAGAGGGTCATTAATTTCAACTTCTCATATAGCTAACCTGACACATTCCTTAAAACCAAGTCTCATTTCTTCAAGAACATGTATAAATCAAAAGCTAAAAAACATGTGCCAGAACAGCCAGAGATGGCTCTCCATAACCTTTTCCTTTTGTTCTCTGCAGCTGAAACAATCCCACATAGATCTAGCATTCCCAGGACAAAAACACAAGTAAAAGTAAACTGACAGAAGAGCCAGTTACATGGAGTGCAACATGAAAAATGCAGAAAGGTAGCAAAATGTCTGCACAGCTTGAACAGAGATTCAAAGCCACTTCTTTCTGAGCAACCTGATATTTTGTCATTTTATACATTTATGTCTTTACTCATGTGTGCTAAGATGATTGATGCCTATTTAAAGAGTGCGTATAGGGGTTTTGTATATGTTTTTGTATTTGATATAGTCAGGTCTAAAGAATAAAAATACATATGTTACTGTTATTTGCAAAATAAATAGGGGAAACCTGGTAACAGAGGACCGAGTAAGGGGTTACTTAGGCAACAATTATTGATCTTTCCAAAGTTCAAAAATGTAAAGAGTAATACTTTATTTTAACATATTGTTTAACAAGTATCAAAAGTAGAAAGTAAATAGAAAATGCAATATCATAAAAACTAGCAACCAGCAATAGACAGCGGTAAACGTCTGTGGGTACTGTACAGTTATGTAGCCTTAGCTGGTCGAGACACAGCTTGCATCACTCACCTTACTTCCCATGCACCGGCGGCCGTGTCAGGGCTGCGTTGTTGATGACATCTTGCTGCTGTCTATTGCTGACAGATACGCCAATTCCTCATTGCGCACAGCAACTGATTTTTAAGAGCCAGTATACTCTATTCACCGTCATTTTGGCTTCTGATTATTCCCACTATGGAGGAGGTGAGCCACTGGAGGTTTGAATCTTCCGCCACCGCAACAGCCAATGATGATTAAGCAGCGCAACTGAGTACGTGAGTGTATCCATTCCTTGTTTATGGAAGTTCTTTACAGCAATCTACCAGGAACTATATTATCAAGCAGTGGACTTCTTACTATATATAAATCCTGTACGTTCCCACTATTTGATTGTCAGTGACCTATATATGAATCACTTTACTCGATCTATTGGAATTTCAACCAACAAACCTACATGAGTGAAACTCTAATTCCCTTAATATCAATATTACTTGACATTAACAAAATATTGTGTGTGATTCAGGATTACCATCTCCATTGACTCTATCAGTCAGTCAACAAGCATAAACGTCAGTTCATCTCAAGCTGTGTTCATCCAGCTCACCGCACAGCCTGTCCAACCATCCCTCCCTTCCTTTTCATCCCCTTCTCCTTTCCATCTGTTGGATTTGCAAGCAGTCAGTCGGCCTCATTTAGGATTCAGGGGCTGCTATATACTCCCATATACAAAATACATTGGACTTAAACGAATGACTGCTTGCATATACAATGCGTCCGGACAATGTCTGTCGTTGTCATGTATTGTTTTATGTTTTGTCCTGTATGTTGAACTAGTTCATGGCTACATTTTAAGGTCCAACTCTGGACTTGTTTAGTTTTTATGATACTGCATTTTCTATTTACTTTCTACTTTTGATACTTGCTAAACAATATGCTAAAATAAAGTATTACTCTTTACAGCTTATTAATGGTTATAGGAAGCGACTGATTTCAGTTATTTTTGTCCAAAGGGTGTGCAACCAAATATTAAGTTAAAGGTGCCAAGAATTTTGACTAGCCCATTATTGGAGTTTGTGTGACATTATGTCCAATTTGCTTTTTTTCCTCCCTTTTTTTGTTTTGTTCCAGTACACACAAAGGGAATAAACATGTGTTTAGCAAAACATATGTTACTGCAATACTTTTCTGTGAGAAAAACTTGATTTTCTGGAAAAATTTCTGGGGTGCCAACAATTTCGGCCATTACTGTATATATACAGTATCTCACAAAAGTGAGTACACCCCTCACATTTTTGTAAATATTTTATTATATTGTTTCATGTGACAACACTTGCTACAATGTAAAGTAGTGAGTGTACACCTTGTATGACAGTGTAAATTTGCTGTCCCCTCAAAATAACTCAACACACAGCCATTAATGTCTAAACTGCTGGCAACAAAAGTGAGTTCACCCCTGAGTAAACATTTCCAAATTGGGCCCAAAGTGTCAATATTTTGTGTGGCCCCATTATCTTTAAACACTGCATACCCCTCTGGTGGATGTTAGAGACCTTGCACTCCTCCACCTTCCGTTTAAGGATGCCTCACAGATGCTCAATAGGGTTTAGGTCTGGAGACATGCTTGGCTAGTCCATCACCTTTACAATCAGCTTCTTTAACAAGGCAGTGGTCATCTTGGAGGTGTGTTTGGGGTCATTATCATGTTAAGGGAGGGGATCATGCTCTGCTTCATTATGTCACAGTACATGTTGGCATTCATGGTTCCCGCAATGAATTGTAGCTCCCCAGTGCCGGCGGCACTTATGCAGCCCCAGACCACGCTTGACACCATCTGAACCAAATAAGCTTATCTTGGTCTCATCAGACCACAGGACATGGTTCCAGTAATCCATGTCCTTAGTCTGTTTGTCTTCAGCAAACTGTTTGCGGGTTTTCTTGTGCATCATCTTTAGAAAAGGCTTCCTTCTGGGGCAACAGCTATGCAGACAAATTTGATGCAGTGTGCGGCGTATGGTCTGAGCACTGACAGGCTGATCCCCCACCCCTTCAACCTCTGCAGCAATGCTGGCAGCATACGTCTATTTCCCAAAGACAACCTATGGACATGACGCTGAGCAGGTGCACTCTACTTCTTTGGTCGACCATGGCGAGGCCTGTTCTGAGTGGAATCTGTCCTGTTAAACCGCTGTATGGTCTTGGCCACTGTGCTGCAGCTCAGTTTCAGGGTCTTGATAATCTTCTTATAGCCTGGGCCATCTTTATCTAGAGCAACAATTCTTTTCTTCAGATTCTCAGAAAGTTTTTTGCCATGAGGTGCCATGATGAATTCCAGTGACCAGTATGAGAGAGTGAGAGCGATAACACCAAATTTAACAAACCTGCTCCCCATTCACACCTGAGACCTTGTAACACTAATGAGTCACATGACAGGGTTGTACTCACTTTGTTGCCAGCGGTTTAGACATTAATGGCTGTGTGTTGAGTTTTTTTGAGGAGACTCTGTTATACAACCTCCACACTCGCTACTTTGTAGCAAAGTGTCATTTCTTCAGTGTTGTCACATGAAAAGATATAATAAAAGATTTACAAAAATGTGAGGGATGTTCTCATTTTTTTCAGATACTGTATATATAATGAGTATTTTTTTTTTGGTCAATTACATCACCAGGTGACCCCCTTATGTTGTCACTGACCAAATACTGACACGTCCTTGTTTACTTCAGCAGTGGGGAAAACAGACCTGTCATTTGGCGCAAGCACTGGCAGCGGTCGGGGGGTGGCGTTTTTGACAATGGATGTACATAGGGGACTTTTTTCAAATAAAGGACTTGACTGTGTTGTTTTGTTTTAGATTTGACATTTTTGACAATGGATGTTCATAGGGGGTCTTTTTTAAATAAAGGACTGTGTTGTTTTGATTTAGATTTGACATTTTTTATGGTGACTTAGTAGGGGTACTGTGTGCCCTTTACATATTCACATGGGGGAGCTGGGATCTTGGGCCCCATTTATGTTAATATACCTGAAGACCCCCAACAATAACTGGGCCAGGTTTGTGGGGAAGAGGCACTTGCCCCGCTCGCAAGGTGTACCCCCATGTTGAAGGAATGTGGCCTGATATGGTTCGAGAAGGGAGGCAGACTGTCATCCCCCCTTTCTTGGCCTGCCAGGCTGGTATAGAAATGACTGATTTAAGCATTTTTAGTGATATAATATTTATAGTGTTATAATACGTGGATTGGTGGCAGCGATCTTCAAGCTTACTTGAAGAAACAATCTTTTTTGTCACAAATAGTTGCTGGTCTTCACCATAAATTAAGTGTGGTCTACACAAAAAAACACTACTATTTTGGGGCCTAAGGTTCTGTTTTAGTGGTGACAGCTGATACACTGACAGGTAAAAAAAGCAAAGTACTGAATTGTTATGTAGAAGCATACTACATAGACAAGCAGAGGTCTTGATAGCAGAATGTAGGCAGCATTATATTACTGACAGAAGTTTGAAGCTGGAGAAAGATAGATTAAGACAGAAATGAAAGATATGGCAAGGGTTATATTAGCCAGCATACGCAGACCTCCCAACTTTGGAACTTTGGAAAATGAGGGACACTTAGGGACGAAGAAGATATGCAGAGCACACCGCAATGAAAATAGGCATGGCTAAAATGCGTTGAATATTGGGATGGTTTAAAAGAGCATGGTTAAATAGAGTTTAAGCCTACATATGGAATACAATATACACAGTCTACTGTGCTATGAGTAAGAAACTAACTTACATATACCTACACTAAAAAATACTGCCATATACAACAGATACAATTATGGGCTGAGAAATACACATCAGAAGTCCCCCTTTGATATCAGGAGTTTCCGTTTCTTAACATCAGTCCCCTTCACATCAGGAGTCTCTCCTTTCACAACAGCAGTTCCCCCTTCACATGAGAGCCCCCTCTTCCCCTTCACATTACATATTTTAAAAATATGACCCATAGTGGCAGATTTTTCAGTTATAACATTTATTTTATTGGCATTCATTAAAGTGTTCACCAGCATGAAATCTTAGGCCCTGTTCACTCCTGGTTGTTTTAGTTGCTGTGCTTTAAAAACATCCAGCAAACGCAAGCAGGGGGACCTGGAAGTGTGATAGGGGAGGGGACCTGGACGTGTAATTAGAAAAGGGGAACTGAAAGTGTGATCAGAGAGGGGGACTAGTAAGTGTGATAGGTAAAGGGGACCTGGAAGTGTTATCAGGCAGAGGGACCTGAAAATGTGATAGGGGAGGGGACCTGGACATGTGAACAGGCAAGGGGACTAGGAAGTGTGATAGGAAAAGGGGACCTGGAAGTGTTATCAGGCAAGGGGACCTGGAAGCGTGATCATAAAAGGGGAGCTGGAAGTGTAATCAAAGAGGGGGACAAGGAAGTATGATAGGAAAAGGGTTCCTAGAAGTGTAAACAAGCAGGGGGACCTGGAAATGTGATCAGAAAAGGGGATCTAGAAGTATGATCAGGCAGAGGGACCTGGAAGTGTCATAGGTGAGGGGGACCTGTAAGTGTGATTGGAAAAGGGGACCTGGAAGTGTGATCAGAGAGAGCGGCTAGGAAGTGTGATTGAAAAAGGGCACCTGGAAGTGTGAACAGGCATGGGGGACCTGGAAGTGTGATAAGGCAGAGGGACCTGGAAGTGTGATCAGGCAAGGGGACCTGAACATGTGATAGGAGAGGGGGACCTGGAAGTGTGATCAGAGTGGAGGACCTGGAAGTGTGATTTGAAAAGGGGACCTGAAAGTGTGATCAGACTAGGGGACCTGGAAGTGTGATCAGGCAAGGGGACCTGAACATGTGATAGAAGAGAGGGACCTGGAAGCATGATTGGAAAAGGTGACCTAGAAGTGTGATTAAAGAGGGGGGCCTGGAAGTGTGATTGAAAAAGGGGACCTGGAAGTGTGATTGGAAATGGGGGCCTTAAAGCGTGATCAGGCAAGGGAACCTGGAAGTGTGATAGGAGAGGGGGGCCTGGCCAGTGTGACAGAACATGGATACCTGGGCAATGTGAAAGGAGGGGGGCAACTGGGCAATATGACACTTAACTAACACCTGTGCATTGTAACAGTAAAGTGGCATCTGGGAATTAAGACAGGAGGAGGGCAACTGGGCAGTGTGACAGAAGGGTAGAGTATGACAGTAGAAGGACCCCTGTGCACACACTATACTTGCTCAGGTGCTGGGCACAAGTATTATTTTCTCCAGTGTTGGGGTTTTAGATTTGAGTAAGGAATCTGACAGTGGCACAGAATATCCCATATTTGTAGGTTACCGGGTGGGAGAAGCCTGGGGCTGGAATGATCCTTCTACATCACTGAGCAGGAGCCTATACAGAGTCCTACCTTACTGGATGGGAGCAGTATGGGGTGGGAGCAATCCTTCTACATCACCTGACGGGAGCCTATGCTGAGTCCTACTGTACCTTACTGGACTGGAGTGGCCTGGGGACAGGAAGTGGGATCTGAAGTTAGGGAGGCGTAGTTGAGAGGCAGAGCAGAGCAGAACAGTGGTGGTTTTCTCCTGCTGTGCATGCCCGCAAAGTGTGTGATCGGTTGCTAGGTTGCCTGTGGTCCTAGCAATCAATGACTGAAAAGGGGGAGGGGGGCGCAGAGTACAGGCATATCCCTCACAGGGTGCAGTGTGTGAGAGCACACATTGCACCCATTAAGGATGCTACAACTGAATGGAGCCCAGTACTGGAACTTGTTCCGGCAGTGTGTTCTGGGACTCCAGCCCAGATTCATGAGCCCCAGAGACTTACTTGAAATCTCGAGACTGTCCTGCAGAATCAGAGACGGTTGGGCAGTATGGCATATGGCATATGTACAACCACATAACAGGATATTGCACAGGCTCTGGTGCAATACCCTTTATTTTTGTAATAAAAAACACAATAAAAGAGGCCACGCCCTCTGAAACATGTCATAGCAACAGCTTACACACCCCAGCATCAGCCAGCTGCTCACATCACGTAACCACGGAAGGCTTCTTGGGTATGTGAACTGTAAGTGTGTATGTGATCAAACATGGTGGTGTCTGCATTCGGTGCAGGATTGCTGCCATATATACACTGTCAGATGGAGCTCCTATTAAGGGTGGTGAGAGGGTTTTGGTGCACAGTAACGTGGTAGGGGGATGTGAGTGATAAGCTCTGATTTATCTTTGCTTGTGAGTGCATTTTTATCTAATTTTTTATTACAAAAATAAAGGATATTACACCAGAGCACGTGTGCTCTTCTCTTCTGTTTGTGTGCTTGCAGTTTCCAGTGCCCACTGGTTGTAAGTGCCAGAAGGTTGTGGTGTTATTGAAGATTAACCCTTTCAAGGCTGGAATCATATTAAACTTTTGGACCCTCCTTGTGCAGGTCACCTGTGACGTTAGCACAAGTACTGGCATACAGTATATGTGTGCACAGCAGGATACTTAAATGCTAACAGGAACCAAAGGAACCAACAAGGGCCTAACCTCAGGCACTATCCTGGCATTTTAGATTTGCCAATAGTACTGCCATGTACTTATAATATGTGCATCTAGCCTCTGGAGAAGAATGGAATTGCCAGAGTGGGCAGAAACCAGGGGAAGGAGAGGGTCTGTACCTTTACTGTGCACTCAAAGCATAACTCACATAAACTGCGGCAATACCCAGCAGCCCTGAATGAATAATTTTAGCAAGGGTCCATCTGACCACCCTTATTTTTGCCATATTTTTGGCAATATCAACCACTTTTAAACAGTTTCCGAGAGCAGAAATGATCAAAGATTAAGGCAACCTTCCACCCGCAACTATTGGTTTGATCCATTTAATGATTTTTGCTTTAAAAAGTTGGGCAAAAATGGTTGAAATCTTAACAAAATTTCCTAGCATTAGATTTTTTTTAGTCTTATTTAAAAATAATATTCATATCATCTCATTAAAAGAGAGATAATTATATCCAAATCCCTAATGAAAATAATTTTAGCATATGGTCAAGATTATATAATTGTTTAGTTAATTTTAACAGAATATCACTATATTAGTAAAGCTGATTTGCTACTATAAAAGCTGCTGTATGTAAAAGATTAAACACATTTCTTGCTTTTTGCTTTTAGTTTGCTGTGTAGAAGCTCATTACCATAATATTGTAGTACAGTTCAGAGTGCATCTTCAATATTTTCTAAACAGATGGATCTTTACAATTCTGTCTGAATTCATCTTTTACACAGAGGGGATGCTTCATAGAGAATTTCAGTAACTAATTTTTGACAACCAATACTGGTACCAAGTCCCCACTAGAGGAAGTGAAACTGAGAGCCCATCTTCAAGCTTAAGCTCTCTGCGTTAGGCTTGTTACATAGTTACATAGTTAGTCAGGTTGAAAAAAAAGACACAAGTCCATCTAGTTCAACCTATAAAAGGGGAAAAAAAAGAAACAAATATACAATCCCATATACACAATCCTATACCAACAGTTAATCCAGAGGAAGGCAAAAAAAAAAAAAAAACAGCAAAGAATGATCCAATTTGCTTCATGAGAGGGCATAGTTTATTAGGCATGGTTTAAGAGCAGCAACTTATTCCAAGTTAGTATAAAAAATTAGGCCACTTAAAAAAATGACTCCTTAGATTATTCGGAAGACGACCCCTTATATAGTCCATAGTGTTTTATCTGTTCTAATGGGCAGGCTCCTGTGACTTGTGGCAGATACATTGACTGAAGACAGCATAACTTCTGGCAGTATCAGTCTTCTAGGTATCCTCCTACTATCCTTTATATCAGTGGTTCTCAACCCTGTCCTAAAGTACCGCCAACAGGCAATATTTGCAGGTTTTCCTTTATTTTGCACAGGTGCTTTAAATCAAAGTCAATTGCTTGGTATTTTGGACAGCTATTTTTCTAATTTTAGAAATTCCCAAAACATGGCCTGTTGAGGGTTTTTAAGGACAGGGTTGATAACCACTGCTTTATATCACTATTATGTCCTGTAATGCCTAGGGGTCAGCAGTAAGAACCAGTGAAAGCTGGGGGAAGGGTGACAATACTAGCAATGTTTGTAGTAGGGGCTAACTGAATGCAAGACTTATGTACTTTTTTAATCTTGCGCCACCAGCAGGTTTCAGGCCTGCTTCAGGCAAGCTTGGATCAACACTCCCATGAGCAGCAACAGCACCAACAGTCCTCAGGGCCATGTTACACACCTGGCCAATGAAGTTGTTGGGTCTCAGGCACAGGAAAATATTCCTCACATATTCCAGGCTGAGTCAGATGCATATTTGGTCCACCAGGTATAGGCCACAGACAAAGTGAGTGAGAAGATTCAAGCCTAAGTCTTCCTTTTGCTTTACTGAAATGTACCAGAAAACATTACATTAAAGTGGTTGTAAACTCTATTTTTTTTTCAATAAAAATAACAAACATGCCCTACCTGCCCTGTGCAGTTGGTTTTGCACAGAGCAGTTGGTTTTTCACAGAGCAACCCCGATCCTCCTCTTCTCGGATCCCTCTCCTGGCCCCTCCCTCCTGTTCAGTGCCTCCACAGCAAGCAGCTTGC
This sequence comes from Aquarana catesbeiana, assembly GCF_042186555.1. Lineage (NCBI taxonomy): Eukaryota > Metazoa > Chordata > Amphibia > Anura > Ranidae > Aquarana > Aquarana catesbeiana. Next base: position 391,728,324 of record NC_133327.1, on the reverse strand, counting down.
TATAGGGGGCACCTGAGCCGAGTCACAGCTCGGCTCAGGTGCCGGCCCAGCCCCCTCTCTCCTGGTTGGCTAACTGACTTTGATTGTCAGCCGTGGGAGCCAATGTGGAGGGGAGTCCAGGATGGCCGAGGCAGTCATGGACATTACCGGATAGAATGGGGCTCAGGTAAGTATTAGGGGGACTGAGGGGGGCTGCTGCACACAGAAGACTTTGTATCTTGCATAGAATGCATGAAGATAAAAAAACCTTCTGCCTTTACCACTCCTTTAAATCACAAGACGATATCCACGGTGTCCAACTCTTACCTACTTTCTATGTAATCTTGATTGAGTCTCTCTCTCCTTAAACATATCCCACTAGGGGGAACATTTATACAATGTTCCCCAGCTGGGGAAGGCCAATATCTGGAACCACTACATCTGGCCACAGGAGACTCCAGGTATTCCCATGTGTGCCAAAACAGGAACATAGCAATGTTATATCTTCAGGACACCTCTTATGTCTCCAACTCACCTACTACCTGAAGCAGCTCTATTTACTGTATATCGAATTCTAGAGAGGAAAAGGAAACCTCTAGTGATCAAACTATTAAAAAAATAAAGCTGTATAGAAAAGGTAAAAAAATATACTTACCTCACCCGCAACTACCACTCTGCAGAGAGTGAAGTCATGATCCTTAAAGGGGTTGTAAACCCTTGGTTTTTTTTTTAAAATAACAAACAAATCATACTTACCTCCATTGTGCAGTTCATTTTGCACAGAGTGGCCCCTGATCCTCGACTTCTGGGGTCCCCCGGCGGCTCTCACGGTTCCTCCCCACATCGGAAAACCCCCTAGGAGAAGCTCTCCCCCTGGGGGGTTACCGTGCATGTGCATGCTCCCGAGTCCAGCATTTGCATCCATAGACAAAAAAAATCCTGGATTTGGCTCCACCCCTGGTGCCTGCGTCATTGGATTTGACAGCAGTGAGAGCCAATGGCTGCACTGCTATCAATCTATCCAATCAAGAGTTGTGACCCCAGCCAGAGAGGGTTTGCACGTCTCTGGCGTGGGAGCGAACAGGCTCAGGTTAGTAAGGGGGGCTGGTCAGTGACAGCAATTTTTTTCGCCTTAATGCATTAGAGGCATTAAGGTGAAAAAACATGAGGGTTTACAAACCCTTTAATGCAAGATCTTGAGAATGCTGAGTATTTTAAATTTTGTGAGAAGACAGTACAGGATAATCTCACAAGATTTGTGACTTTCCCCTAAAAGGATTTTGATGGCAGGAGTACTATGTCACCCTTACTCTGATGCTGTGAGCATAAGCTGGGTTTAGGGTAAGTATATTTTCTAAAATTTCTTTGACCTAATGCAATAAGAAGTCATTGCTTTTTATTGAATGGTCCACCTTAAATACTAATAAACATAAGATAAAACAACTCACATAAAATTCACCTAAACCATTATACAGTTTATTTTTAATTACCAATTGAATAATTGCAACAGTATTTAAATATTCTTATCATTGTTTTGGCAACTAATGGTTTGCTTAATGCCAACCAAGGTTGTTATTGTCAAATGGGAAATCATATCAGGGCCAGAAAAATAATTAGTTTATAACATGTTTCAAATGATTCTTGAATTAATGTTAATCGTTCACGACTTAAAATTAATTGTGTCACTACCCTACCTAGGAATGTTTCTACTATATTGGGTAGATATGGTTTAAATTATTGTGTTCATTTCAATAGAACATAAAAGCACCTTTTAAATGTTCAGTAGCTAGGTTCAAATTATGTATGATTACCAATAATGGCTGTTTTAGTGAGCAAGCTGAATAATTTGTAAAATGTTTACGAATCTCGTGCCATCTTTTCTATCACCGTAGAGAAATATGATGTTTCAATAACCTGTCTGACAATATTGACAAAACAGGCAGTAAAATCTGTGGTGATAATGCAGAAACAGCTTCTGCTCTAAAAATGAATTTATTAATCACATTATATAAAAGCTAAAGACAATTCAAACATCTATTTGAATTATTGTTTGAAATCAAACAATAATTCAAATGGATGTTTGAATTGTCTTTAGCTTTTATGTAATGTGATAAATAAATTCATTTTTAGAGCAAAAGCTGTTTCTGCATTATTAAAAAAAAAAGATGCAAACAGATCCCCTGCTCTCTGTCTACCATGGAACTTCTACGAAAACATTAATTGGCACTGACAGAATTCCCCAAATGAAAGGGGTTAAGTACTAATACATATTTTGTGTTCTTTACAGTGACCTTGAAGAACATCTCGTGAACACCTAAAATGAAGTATGCTGTTTTTTTTTAATCTGTATTTTATTGCTGTCTTGTTAAACAAGATATACATGTAAAAGTAATTAGAATCGATTTCCGTTCATATCCTAAAGAGTACTGTCTTTATCTATGCATTATAATAATATATGCCTGTAGGTAAAGCCATATTTGCTCATTACAAATGTTCCTGCTTATTGGTTGTATTGTACCAGGGTTGCCAACTGTCGGTAAATTCATGGAGAGTTTGTAAAATCTGTGATTTTTACAGTTGGCAACCCTGTCTTCTACTGTTTCTTTTTCTCTGTACCAGTCTACCAGTCAGCTCTCACTGTATAAAAACTATACGCCTAACTACAGTATATACAATGATAATAAAACCCTGCACAAATTGAATGACAAAAACTGTAGAAAGAGCTGCACACCTTCATTCTTAAAAAAAAGCCCAAAGTTATCAAAATTATACAGAAAGACAAAACAGGGTCAAAAATTGTAAATGACTGTGCATAAAATCCCAATAACTGTGATTACCCTAAATTCATAAGTGTATTAAAATTATATCTCAATTCATAAACAATGAAAAAACATGAAAATTGTGTAAAATCTACATGCTGCAATCCACAAAATTCAATCGTAAAGTGCTTGCTGTGATACAAGAACCCAAGAGGTGATTACGTTTTGAAAGGTCAATGAAGGTGAAAGTCAAAATAAAAAACACTTTTGGTGAGCATTTCCCCACAAAGATGTCATATACTCAATCCTCCACTACAGGTTTGGTGTATAAGTGTGATTTTAATTGTTTCATAATAAAAACCTAATATACTACGCCATGAGGGATTCCTTCATATTCTCCCCTTTTGAATGAGCCATGTATAGGATATTTTAAAGGTATAAGAATACCTTTTAGGAGATGGTAATATCCAACTGTCCAAATGCTCATGATATCGGTGAAGGATTGAGTATATTACATCTTCATGGGGAAATACTTACCACTACTTACCTTTTATTTTGACTTTCATCCTTAATTGACCTTAATTGAACTTTCAACACTTTATCACCTTTTGGGTTCTTGTATCACAGGAAGCACTTTATGACTGATTTTTGTGGATTGCAGCACATAAACTTTACACAATTTTCATGTTTTTTTATTGTTTATGAATTAAGATATAATTTTGATACCCTTATTAAATTATTGGGATTTTATGCAGATAAATTTACCATTTCTGAGCACGGTTTGTCTTCCTATATCTTTTTGATCATACGCCTAACTATGCCAATTTTTACTTTTAAAAAGGCACATAATAGGCATTGCCATACCTCTGAATTGGCAGTTCTAGGCATCTCAATATATTCTGCAGGCATTGATGGCTTACACTGTGGTGTGCAACGTATGGATGTGCCTCTGCTTCTAATTGAAAGAGTGCCTGTTTATAAAAAAGGCTCCTAAGGCAATCTAGAAGGCACTGTGAACATATTAAAGCCCACTGAAAGCCAACAAGTGTAAGAAGGTCTTAAAGTGTTATTCTTTAGGAAACAGTCACAGCCTGAATAGAAAAATGTGTCCCCTGCCAGCATACTGTAGAGAATGGCCCTTGCTCTCTGTGTGTAGAAGTGACTTCTCTGTAGAGGTCCTACATACCCAATACTAAGTCTAGAGCTCTCCGTTTGGCAGGGAGCATGAGTATTGCTAAACTATGGCTATTGTTAGAGCTTTATGTCGGAATTAAAAAGGGGGAAAATCAGACCTCTGTGGAGAGATCATTGATTCCACACAAAGAGCAAGCTTCCTTCTCTACAGTATGCTGGCCAGGGATAGGTTTTTCTAGAAAACAAACTATGTTTTTGCATACCTGGAATGTCTTTAGTTGGTTTGAACTGAAATTTTAATAAAGTACTTATTATATAATGCTTTTCTTGTGTGTTATGTCAGCTTTCCCATTATTCATAATCACAAGTCTCTCCTTTAGTTTGCACAACTGTTTATTTAATCTTCATCATGTCATGCTTACCCCTAATGCAGGTGGTCAGACACTATAGCTATCTTCAGCGTTCTTCACCTATAGCAGCCCCTTTCCCATAAGGCAAGCAGGCCTACCAATACTCGGTTGCCCCCAGGTCTTACATACAATGCTATAGTACCTAGCCACCACGCTGGGGCAGGTGCGAACTGAGCAAAGCAAACAGTTTATTGCGGTTGGCAGACAGGCAGGGTGGTACAATGACAATCCGGGTACAAGGCAGGCAAGGTTCAGAATACTCAGGGTCAATCCGTCGTCAAAAGGCAGGCAGCGTTTAGAGAATAGTTCAATATCCGATCCAAGGTCATCAACAAGGGAATCCAATCTAGCAGGGCAGACAAACAGGGAGCTTGGAACATGTGTAACAAATGCAATGTCGCGAGCACGAGACTGCAGGCTTGGCTGGCTTACATCAGGTTTGGTCTCCACTCAGAGACTGGCCACATTAATCACCTTGCAGGTGGACAGACAGACAAGGTGTTGGCCTAAGTACCAAGATGCTTTAAAGATTTTTTCATGAACACAATTCACATTATTTTCATAGCCTCTACATTAAACAATTAATCTCATAATTACATTATTATAAAATGCCACAGACCTCTTGTGTAGTGGTAATCTTAACAATGCACAATGAAGTAGTTACTGCAGAATGTGCTCATAGAAATGGGAACATCCATGCCTATGCATATGCGCTTTAGCTAGACAACAAGTTTTATATTGATAGCTGTCAACATGTTTCTGACACCCTGTCATTAACAAAACCACATAGAAATAGATTATTTTAAATGCTTTCTTGCAGTTATCTTCCTTCCCATAGATTTTTTTCTTTTTACTTGCAATGTGCTTCTGAACTTGCTAGCAAATTAGAGTTCATCTGAAGAGTCTATTCCCAAGCACAATCCCTTCCCTCATTTTACATCATAGCCTTCTACTCTTCTGCGAGTGTCTATCTGTGCTACCCCACTCCTCACCCTCCTACATAAAATTTTATGAAGCTGCCAGTGGAGGAATGAAGGGGAATACTACAGAGTGTCATTTTGGTAACAACTCTGAGCTTGCTAAGTAAGTAAGCACATATAAGGCTTTTTTATTTGGCTCACTGTTTAATTAAAAATTCCTCACTCTTTGTATTGCAGTCGGACAAATATGTAAAAATACATATTTCCTTTTTTTTTTTTATATAATAACTGTATCCCAATTACACTATTAAATAGATGACACTGCACACAAACACTGCATTCTAAGTATTTATCTGTACTCTGAAGGCTTTATTTTTTTTTTAGTGAAGCCTCCATGTAATCACTGTGTTTGAGCTAAAATAGTCTTTACATGATCAGAAACCACTCAGTGGGGACCCTGGCTGCACAGGGCATCATGCTGGGGAATGTTGATAAACAGTTTGTTGGCAAGAAGGGTTTAGATCAGGGATATGCAATTAGCGGACCTCCAGCTGTTGCAAGTCCCATGAGGCATAGCAAGATTCTGACAGCCACAAGCAGGACACCCAGAGGCAGAGCATGATGGGACTTGTAGTTTTGCAACAGCTGGAGGTCCGCTAATTGCATATCCCTGGTTTAGATTATCACAACAAATAAATAAATCCAGTTTTGTGTAGCATGTGAAATATTACAATGAGAAAAGAACCTGTGAGATAAGAGTATGGATCAGGCCAACATAATATATGATTGCTACATGGGCACTACAGTGCAGTACATGGGACCTATTGTTGTCTGGCCGAACTATGGCTTATTCAGGAAGCAAAAGCATTTGACCGGTCGTTAAGATAAAATGAATCTACTATATATATGGTTCAATAACCTAGTTGCAGATCATAAGCCTAGGACTCTGGGTTTGTGATAGCATTGACCTTCCTGGCTCCCATACCTAGTGTCTTGTCTCTGGACTGTTACAGCCTACTTGGCCCCTTGCCTGGTGACAAATTTCCTCTCTGACTGGATTGCAAGTTATCTTACTAATTGCTGTCCTCCTTGCCCTTGCCTGGACTTTGAATTATGCTACTGATTTCCACCTGCCCTCACCATCGCTAAGACTGTACTCAGCCAGTCAAAAGACTAAGATTATTCCAGCATACAGTACCTGCAATAAAACAAAGCAGTTCTTGTAGCCAAATTATGTTGTACATTAACTATTTCTCTTGGCTGCTGGGGAGTGTCCCAGCCTACGAACATAGTACATTGTGCCTTAAAGAAAAAGAAACAAACTCGCTTGGGTGATCAATGTACATTGCGGGGATTTTAGCAAACTTTATAGCAGATTCCCACAATATGTTGCTGTAAAGAAATTGCTTTTTGTTTGACCAGACCGATTATATATTCATTCTTAATGATGAGATTCTTTCAATAATAATCAGCTGATACACTTTCTTTGTTCTAATTAAGAAAGCTGCAGTCTGCTGTACATCCCCTTAAAATGTATTAATCCTTGGGTAGTACCACTCCAAAACGTACATATCTATTGCATGCGTGCCTAAAATCTCATTTGTATCTTAGCCTTCTGGGAAAATCAGTAAACCACTCACACAAGCAGTAAATTACATTTTTGAAGGCATTCTGTACACCAACTGTGTACAAAACACCTTCAGGTTACTATATTTCATTGCATTTTACATGTCAGAGGTTTTATGAATAAAAGAAAATTCAAATAGGCCTCAAAATACATGGTCATCTTCCGGTCACAGTGTCCACCATAGACAATCCGTTTTTCCAACTGAATCAATTTGGTCTACAAACAAGCAGAACAATGGAGTTTCTAGTATGCACACAAAACTTAAGGTTGGGAAGAGGGTCTCTTATTACTTTTGAACTGGGCTATATTTATGAACCAACAAATATTATTTGACCAGATAGACGAGAAAGAAATTCTTGTATTGGGAGAAGTCTATGCATTTTGTCATTTGTAGACACAACAATTAACAAGCCTGTTTATCCAGTGGCTCACCATTGTCTCAACGCTTTGAAAATGAACAAGAGAGAAGACCTCCACTGAAAATAAACTGCAAAAGTCTACTATTTCCCTAGCCCAAATTATTCATATAACATAAGTCAGTTTTGTGGATGCTATATTGCAAGCACAAGCCATAAGGTTAAAGGGGTTGTAAACCCTTGTTTTTTTTTTTTTAATAACAAACATGTCATACTTATCTCCACTGTGCAGTTAGTTTTGGCCCCAATCTACCTCTTCTGGGGTCCCTCAGCGGCGCTGGTGGCTCCTCCCTGCATCGAGTGTCCACATTGGAGAAGGCTCTCCTAAGGTGGACACCCATGCAGGCGCACTCCGGAGTCCTGCATCTGTGTCCATTCACACAGAATGCAGGACTCAGTCCCGCCCCCCGTCGCTGCCCCATTGAATTTGATTGACAGCAGCGGGAGCCAATGGCTGCACTGCTTTTAATCTATCCAAACAGGACATGAGACAACAGCTAGAGATGGTGTGCTCGTTCCCGGCTGGAAGATGACAGCGTTCAGGTAAGTAAAACTGGGGGCTGGGGGGCTGCAGGACTACAGAAGGTTTTTCACCTTAATGTATAGAATGCATTAAGGTGAAAAACCATTAGGGTTTTTAACCCCTTTAAGACATTATGACACTGTCATATTATACATACATACAGTGGATATAAAAAGAATACACATCCCTGTTAAAATGTCAGGTTTCTGTGATATAAAAAAATGAGACAAAGATAAATCATTTCAGAACTTTCTCCACCTTTAATCTGACCTATAAACTGTACAACTCAATTGAAACACAAACGGAAATCTTTTAGGTGGAGGGAAGTAAAAATAAAAACTTAAAATAATATGGTTGCAAAAGTGTGCACACCCATAAACTAATACTTTGTTGAAGCACCTTTAGATTTTATTACAGCACTCAGTCTTTTTGGATATCAGCATGGCACATCTTGACTTGTCAATATTTGCCCACTCTTCTCTGCAAAAAAACTCCAAATCTGTCAGATTGCGAGGGCATCTCCTGTGCACAGCCCTCTTCAGATCACCCCACAGATTTTCAATGGGATTCAGGTCTGGGCTCTGGCTGGGCCATTCCAAAGCTTTAATCTTCTTCTGGTGAAGCTATTCCTTTGTTGATTTGTATGCTTTGGGTCGTTGTCATGCTGAAAGATGAAGTTCCTCTTCATGTTCAGCTTTCTAGCAGAAGCCTGAAGGTTTTGTGCCAATATTGACTGGTATTTGGAACTGTTCAAAATTCCCTCTACCTTGACTAAGGCCCCTGTCCTCTGTTCCAGCTAAAGAAAAACAGCCCCAAAGCACGATGCTGCCACCACCATGCTTCACTGTGGGTGTGGTGTTCTTTTGGTGATGTGCATTGTTGTTTTTGTGCCAAACATATCTTTTGGAATTATGGGCAAAAAGTTCAACCTTGGTTTCATCAGACCATAACACATTTTCCCACATTCTTTTGGGAGACTTCAGATGTGTTTTTGCTAAATGTATCTAGGCTTTGATGTTTTTCTTCATAATAAAGGGCTTCCATCTTGCCACTCTACCCCATAGCCCAGGCATATGAAGAATAGGGGAGATTGTTGTCACATATACCACACAGCCAGTACTTGCCAGATATTCCTGCAGCTCCTTTAATGTTGCTGTAGGCCTCTTGGCAGCCTCCCTGACCAGTTTTCTTCTCGTCTTTTCATCAATTTTGAAGAGACGTCCAGTTTTTGGTAATGTCACTGTTGTGCCATATTTTCTCCACTTGATGATGACGGTCTTCACTGTGTTCCATGGTATATCTAATGCCTTGGCAATTCTTTTGTACCCTTCTCCTGACTGATACCTTTTAACAATGAGATCCCTCTGATGCTCTGGAAGCTCTCTGCAGACCATGGCTTTTGCTGTAGGATTCGACTAAGAAAATGTCAGGAAAGACCTACTAGAACAGCTGAACTTTATTTGGGGTTAATCAGAGGCACTTTAATTGATGGCAAGTGTACTGACTCCTATTTAAGGAGTTTGAATGTTATTGCTTTATTCTAACACAGCTACATCCCTGGTTATAAGAGGGTGTGCACACTTATGCAACCACATTATTTTCATTTTTTATTTGGACTCCCCCGCCACCCCCCCCAAAAAAAAAAGATTTCATTTTGTTTTTCAATTGAGTTGTACAGTTTATAGGTCACATTAAAGGTGAACAAAGTTCTGAAATTATTTATCTTTGTCTCATTTTATTACATCACAGAAACCTGACATTTTAACAGGTGTGTAGACTTTTTATATCCACTGTATGTATGCAAGAGGCCATATTCCCTACAAAAGACTGTTCACAAACTATTGTATGATAAACTCCTTTACCATAAAAAAATAACTGTAGTTATCATGGACATATTTATAAGCATATGACTTTAAATGGTAACACAATGTTTCAATGTACTGTATATACAGTATGTGGAGCAGATACAAAAATATTTTATCCTGACAAAATATCCATTTTCTGGAAAAAGGGTTTCTTAATATTAATACGGTTTGTTTATTAGTGATCACCATTGTTAAGAATATACAGTATGAGTGTGTTATAATGTAGCCATGATCAATTAAGTAGTTTAGGTATGCAAAGATTTGTTTTTCCTCTTCTCTATGTGTATAACTAATATTTTAATGGTTCTGTATCAAATTTCCACTTTAATGCTGCTACACACAAAGTGCCAGACTCTCAAAGGCATTTTATGTTTTCAGGCTAACTAACATAGTTGAATCCTTTATTTAAAAAAAAAATATTAATTTATCATAAAAAATTAGTTACTATTGGATGAAGTGTTATAGAAAATCAATTTCCCCTGACAACTGAAATAGACATTTCTAGTCTCAGAGTGACAACGGGTGGCCAAGTGAGCTAATGCGTACGTAAACACATAATTGAATAGTAACCTGATCCACCAATCAGGAATAAGGTTACATCTTCTGGGCCACCAAGGTAGGCGGGGAGGGGGGAATTAGACTTCACCATCAAGTTAGGACACACAAAAGGAACAATGCAGTGCACCAGATTAGTGTGATGCAAATTAACAACACTTTATTCCAATCTCACTTACATGTAAAAAACCTGTATACTGCTCCAATGGTCAGAGTGAAAAGGCAGGGACACCTCTCAGAGATCTGGGTGAACTGATGGCAGCTGAAGGGCAAAGGGAGGGACTCGCTGTAGGATGACAGAACGGCAGCATCTCTCCCCTCACTCACGCCACTGACAGAAAAAGCTACCAGGAGGATGTGACAGGTGGAGGGGGTGGGCCACAACACATTTCTGAGGCCCCGTCTTTTTCAAACTGGCCCACCTAGTGGAAGGAGGAAATATAAAGGCTATCAGATTGACCTGCTTAAGCAAATCAGATAAGGGGGAGGGGAAAGGGGGTGGAGCCGACCGCGGGAACACTGCTGACAGCTAAGTATGAGAGGAAAGAGCCGAATGCAAGGTTATCAAGAGAGTAGATAGCTATGTAGCTGCTAAATCGGATTAACCCTTACAAATAGGCATATATGTGATCAGTGAATGAATAAATAAACAAACACAACTGCAAATTAATAAAAAGGAGACTGGTTAGATGTAACATGGATGAATGTCAATGTGGTGAATTTAAAAAGCGAGTATATGGCATAAATAAAATGATTTTAAGGTTGTGATTGAATAAATAAATAAATCATTAATACAACCTACAAATGAATGCAAACCAAGAACATATTAAATAAACATGTGTGTATATATATATATATATATATATATATATATATATATATATATATATACACTGTATGTATTTAATGTATATAACAATAAAAATGAGAATGAAAATTAAATAAGATAAAATTACATATTTATTTCATTCACATAACGCTTGTGCAAACGTACATGATTAAAACATTACAACAGGACTAAAATCTAAAATCCGTTAATGTACAGAATGACCAAGATATTACATAATGGTGGGTGTTAATATCTCATTCTTAATTTAACCCTCTGGGTATCATGGTATTAAACGTAAAAAATCCAGAAAGTCTCCCTTCATGCACCAGGTACTGTATGTGCCCACGGAACCTAGGAGAGTCAACAATGGATTGTACTTCATACTCCTCATGGTTCTCAACCTGTATAGGGTGAGGACGTGGCGCTTAGGTGGTAAAGTGGTTGCAGACCAAAGGTTTCCATAAGGAGACATGAAACACATTAGAGATGCGCATACTAGGAGGAAGGTCCAACACGTAAGCCACTGGGTTAATCCTGCGAAGGATATGGAAAGGCCCAATAAACCGAGATGCGAACTTCAAAGAAGGAACACGAAGTTGGAGGTTGAGAGACAACAGCCAGACTCTGTCCCCAACCTGGTAGGAAGGCGCAGGCATGGAGTCTGTACCTATCGTTAACATGTCGCAAAGCCTCCTGGACTTGTGCCCAAGGGGAATGAAGGCCACGGAGATGCTCCTCTAATGCAGGAATACTCTGCGGCACAAATGAGGCAGGCAACATGGAAGGTTGGAAACCATAGTTCGCCATAAATGGGGACAAATGGGAAGCTGAATTCAAGGCACTATTGTGAGCAAACTCTGCCGATGGTAAGAGGTCTGACCAGTTGTTATGGTGGTCAGAAATATAGGAACGTAGGAATTGCTGCAAAGACTGACTGGCTTGTTCTGCGGCCCCATTAGACTGCGGGTGATACGCAGAAGAGAAAGCAAGCTTAATACCCAACTGTGCACAAAAGGCTTGCCAGAACCGGGACACAAACTGACTACCCCTGTCTGAGAAAATCACCTTGGGTAGCCCATGTAAGCGGAGGATCTCCTGAGCAAAAATAGAAGCCAGTTCCTTAGAAGCAACTTCTTGAGTGGAATTCAATGCAACATTTTCGAGAACCGGTCAACCACCATAAGGATAACTGTGTTGTCCTGGGAGTTGGGTAACTCCACAATGAAATACACAGGCAGGTGGGTCCAGGGCCTCTCTCCATTGGGTATGGGTTGTAGGAGGCCCACTGGAAGGTGTTGTGGAGTCTTACTCTGAGCACACACGGAACAGGCAGCTACGAAGGCAGTTACATCAGCACATAGACTAGGCCACCAGAATTGTTGGGAAATGGCCCAAAAGAGTTGATTCTTCCCAGGGTGTCCAGCAGCCTTGGGAGAATGGTAAGTCTGGAGAACAGCAGTACAAGACTCTTGGGAACAAAGCAGCGGTCACAAGGTTTCTCAGGAGGAGCATCAACCTGAGCAGCAAGAATTTTGTCACCCAAAGGAGAAGTAAGACTGGTGCGAACCATAGCCAGAATACGATCAGGAGGATACACAGGAACCGGAACCGACTCCATCTTGGAAGTGGAGGAAAATTGTCGTGACAAGGCATCAGCCCTTACATTCTTAGTACCGGGTAAGAATGATACAGTGTAATTAAAACTTGACAATAAAAGAGCCCATTGCGCCCTTCTGGGAGAGAGGCACTTAGCCTCAGACAAGAATGTGAGATTCTTATGGTCAGTAAGAATGAGAACCAGTACATTGGTGCCTTCAAGGAGATATCTCCATTCTTTCAGGGCTAAAATGATCGCCAACAGCTCTTTGTCACCAATCTCGTAATTGCACTCTGCGGGTGACAATTTCTTGGAAAAGTAGCCACATGAATGCATAGCACACTCAGAGTTAGGACGTTGAGACAGAAGGATGCCAACTCCAGTCTCAGAAGCATCAACTTCTAGAATAAAAGGCAACGTAGGATCAGGGTGTGCCAACACAGGAGCAGAAACAATGGCAGCCTTGAGACTCTCAAAGGCCTTAATGGACTCCGGAGACCAACTCTGTGGGTTGCCGTCTTTCCTGGTCATATCAGTCAGGGGCTTGACCAGAGATGAGAAGTTATGAATAAACTTCTGAAAATAGTTGGCAAAGCCAAGAAAATGCTGCAGAGGATGTAAACCTACGGGTCGAGGCCACTGTAGGACCGCTGAACGTTTCTCTGGGTCCATCGAAAAACGAGCAGTGGAAATGACATAGCCCAGGAATTTAACCTGTTCACAATGGAATTCGCACTTTTCCAATTTACAATAGAGATTGTTTTCTCTTAGTCTCTGAAGCACACGACAAACATCTGTGTGGTGGCTCTCCAGGGACTTGGAAAATATGAGGATATCGTCAAGATAAACCACCACACATAACTGCAACAAATCTCGGAGGACATCGTTAACGAACTCCTGGAAAACTTCCGGAGTGGTACAAAGGCCAAAAGGCATTACGAGATACTCATAATGACCTGATCTGGTATTAAAAGCAGTTTTCCACTCGTCGCCCTCCTGAATCCTGTCGAGATTGTATGCCCCTCTCAAATCAAGCTTCATGAAAACCGTTGCTCCCTTGAGGCAGTCAAATAACTCCGTAATCAATGGAATGGGATAGGCATTCTTAATCGTGAAACGACTGAGACCCCTATAATCAATACAAGGTCTCAGCTCACCACTCTTCTTCTTCACAAAAAAGAAACCAGCAACAGCAGGAGATGAGGATTTGCGGATGAAACCTCGAATGTGTCTGCAACATACTCCTCCATGGCTTTATCCTCCAAGACTGACAAAGGGTAAACCCGGCCACGAGTGGGTATGGCACCAGGTTGAAAGTCAATTGTGCAATCATACGACCGGTGTGGAGGCAAAGTCCCGGCTTCACCTTTGTTAAAGACATTGCCAAAATCGTGGTACTCCTCCGGCAGGGAGGAGAGTGAAGAGGTGCACAGGACCTTGGCTACCTTCTGGAAGCATCTCTCACTGCACTGTGGCGACCAGGACAGAACCTTAGCATGGAGCCAATCAAAAGAAGGGTTGTGCCTCTGTAACCAAGGATAACCAATAACCAGCGGAAACTTAGGTGAGGAAATAACTTGGCATTGGATTATCTCATGGTGAAGGGCCCCTACGGCCATGGACAATGGAACAGTCTCATGAGTCACATGGGCAGGTTGTAGAGGTCTCCCGTCAAGAGCCTCAATGGCAAGTGGAGTGTCACACAGCTGCAGTGGAATCGAGTGCTTTGATACAAAGGCAGCATCAATGAACAGGCCTGCAGCCCCAGAGTCGATTAGAGCCTATATCTCGACGGATGACTCAGCCCAAGACAGGGTAACTGAAACCAGGGGCTTATCTTTCTGGGAAACCGGAGACAAAACAACGCCACCTAAGGTCTGTCTGTGACAGGACCTCAAGGTTCGGACTTTCCCTGGACGGGTAGGACAAGACTTCAAAAAGTGACCAGCCTGGCCACAATAAAGGCACAATCTCTCCCTCCTCCTAAGGGCTCTCTCATCCACAGAGAGATGCATGAAGCCCAAGTAAATGGGTTCATCTTCACAGACCGGCTCGGTACCAGGAGGCATGGGAGGTGAGGGAGGCAAGGGTGGGACTGCAAAGCTCGGAGACAAATGTACAGGAGGCTTGCACCAGTGCTCCTTAAAAGAGAGTCTTTCTCTGAGTCTAGAGTCAATGAGGATGGCAAATGTGATCAACCTCTCCAGCTCAGTGGGTATATCTCGGGTTGCTATCTCATCCTTGATGTTATCCGAGAGACCATGAGAGAAGGCAGCCACGAGGGCCTCATTGATCCAAGCAACCTCTGCTGCCAGAGTACGGAATTCAATGGCGTAATCAGCAACAGTTTTCGTACTCTGTTTGATGGACATGAGGCTCTTGGCAGCAGAAGCGGAGCGTGCGGGAACGTCAAATTGAGCTGGAGAGGTTGATCACATTTGCCATCCTTTTGAAGGAAGCCACAAATTCTGGGTAACTCAGGACCACGGGTTTTTGCGTCTCCCATAGAGGGTTTGCCCAGGCCAAGGCTCTCTCAGAAAGCAAAGATATAATGAAACCTACTTTTCTTTTGTCCGTGGGAAACGCCTGGGGCAGCATCTCAAAGTATATCTCAACCCGATTGAGAAATCCTCTGCATTGAATTGGATCACCCCCAAATCGCTGGGGAAGCGGAGCGGAACCAGACATGCCTCTTATAGAGGTAATACTCGAGGCGGGTGCCTGCACAGAGACTGAAGCAGCAGCAGGGACGGCCTGCAACACAGGTTGTACCGGAGCAGCCATAGTGGAAGATTCCAGGTGAGCCGTGCGACTCAGGAGCGTTTGTAACGCCAAGGCAAACTGATCCATGCGGTGATCCTGGTCATCCAATCTTGAAAAAATATTACCAACAAGTGGACTGACTGCATCTTCTAAATTCATGGCCTTCGCCTACTGTCAGAAACCATGAATCAGACCGAGACAGAAGTACAGTTAATCACACTTGTTTAATAATAATAAAAAGGTAAACAGAGTAAGCGTAGTCAATACATAGCCAGAGTTCAGTAACCAGATTGGGTAGTCAGCCAATGCCAATGTCAGAGAGCCAGAGATCAACATAGTAGTACAGCAAGCAGGATTAGGAGCCAGAAGGGACATCAGCCGAGCAAGTCTTCAACAGGAACACAGGAGAAAGTCTCTGAGATGTGAACAAAGGCGAAGGCAGAGATGAAGTGTGCTGAATGGCTTTAAGTAGCCAGGACTGACGAGCAGATCATCAACAGCTGAGTCACTGTGGAGAGAAGGAGCTGGCAATTACCCAACAGCTGAGCGGCCAGCTCAGAGAAGGAAGGGCTGAGCCCAGCCCTGACAATATCTTAAAATGCCATTGGGGTATTTTGTTACAAGACCCAAAACTATGCCCAATTCTTGCTAACAAACCCAGGATTATATACAGGAGGGCATGTAACATCAAACACATAGTTTCCCCCAGTATGATTAATCATTTAGCTTCCAATCCCTTTCATCCCCTTGCCGTGTTTTGTAAATTAACTGGCATGTTTCAGTGCAAAAAAACAAGGTGCTAAATCTGCCAATTCGTCAAACATTGACAAAAGAATTTTAATGATTCCTCTGGTAGGATCTTATGAAAAGTTTCTTCACCTGCTCAATACGTTGTCTATTGCCTATCTAGCCCCTGTGGTCTCCTTTACATGGGCCATATAGTTCGCACCGCGAGGGCCCTCTTTGATGAGCATAGGAGGCTCATTGAGGAGGGCCAGATCATAGTGTTCCCAGACACTTTTTCACCCACCTTAACAAATCCACACTAGGTCTTAGAGTCTGGGTCAGGTAATCCATCCCCCCTTGTGACTCTTTGGTAGAAAGGTTCCAAAAGCTCTGCAGAAGGCAGATTTTCTGGATTTTCCCACTTAATATCATGACACCCAGAGGGTTAAATGAAGAATTGGAGACCATTAAGTAATATCTTGGTCACTCTGTACATTACCAGTTTTTGGTTTTTAGTCCTATAGTAATTTTTAAAATATGTGCAATTTTTTTACACATGCGTTATATGAATTAAATAAATATGTAATTTGATCTTATTTTATTTTTTATTTATTTATATTTTTTAGTTTCATTCTTACTTTTATTGTTTTATATATATGTATATATATATATATATATATATATATACATACACTGAGCAAAATTATTGCCCCAATTTATCATGAGCTGAACGCAAAGATCTATGACTTTTTTTATGTACACAAAAGGCCTATTTCTCTCAGATATTGTTCACAAATCTGTCTAAATCTGTGTTAGTGAGCACTTCTTCTTTGCCAAGATAATCCATCCACCTCACAGGTGTGGCATATCAAGATGCTGAATAGACAGCATGATTATTGTACAGGTGTGCCTTAGGCTGGCCACAATAAAAGTCCACTCTAAAATGTGCAGTTTTATCACACAGCACAATGCCAAAGATGTTGCAAGTTTTGAGGGAGCATGCAATTGGCATGCTGACTGCAGGAATGTCCACCAGAGCTGTTGCGCTTGAATTGAATGTTCATTTCTCTACCATAAGCCATCTCCAAAGGCGTTTTAGAGAATTTGGCAGTACATCCAATCGGCCTCACAACCGCAGACCACGTGTAACTACACCAGCCCAGGTCCTCCACATCCAGCATCTTCACCTCCAAGATCATCTGAGACCAGCCACCCGGACAGCTGCTGCAACAATCGGTTTGTATAACCAAAGAATTTCTGCACAAACATTTAGAAACCGTCTCAGGGAAGCTCATCTGCATGCTCATTGTCCTCATCGGGGTTTCAACCTGACTGCAGTTCGTCATCGTAAACCGACTTGAGTGGGCAAATGCTCACATTCGATGGCGTCTGGCACTTTGGAGAGGTGTTCTCTTTGTGGATGGATCCCGGTTTTCACTGTACAGGGCAGATGGCAGACATTGTGTATGGCGTTGTGTGGGTGAGCGGTTTGCTGATGTCAACGCTGTGGATCGAGTGGCCCATGGTGGCGGTGGGGTTATGGTATGGGCAGGTGTATGCTATGGACAACAAACACAGGTGCATTTTACTGATGGTATTTTGAATGCACAGAGATACCATGACAAGATCCTGAGGCCCATTGTTTTGCCATTCATCTACAACCATCACCTCATGTTGCAGCATGATAATGCATGGCCCCATGTTGCAAGGATGTTTACACAATTCCTGGAAGCTGAAAACATCTCAGTTCTTGCATGGCCAGCATACTCACCGGACATGTCATCCATTGAGCATATTTGAGATGCTCTGGATCGGCGTATACGACATTGTGTTCCAGTTCCTGCCAATATCCAGCAACTTTGCACAGCCATTTAAGAGGAATGGACCAACATTCCACAGGCCACAATCAACAACCTGATCAACTCTATGCAAAGGAGATGTGCTGCATATATGTTATGAAATATGTTCTTGTTTACATTAATTTGTAGGTGGTATTTATTATTTATTCATTCACAACCTTAAAGTCATCTTATTTATTAACCACTTGCCGACCGCCTAACGCAGATATACTGCGTCAGAACGGCACGGGCAGGCAAAATCACATATCTGATACGTGATTTGACTCCCGCGGGCAGGGGGCGCATTGTGCCCCCCCCGGTGCCCGAGGCGGTCGGCTTCGTTACAGGAGCGATCCATGCTGAGGTGGAGGCCATTGATTCATGGCCACCCCCTCGCGATTGCTCCCGGCAAATGAAAATCTTCCTCTGCTGCTGTAATGTAAACAGCGGCAGAGGAAGTGATGTCATCTCTCCTCGTGTCGGTCTTTTCGTTCCGGCGCCGAGGAGAGAAGACATCAAGTAAGTCTGCACAACACTACACTTACAGTAGAAAACTCAGGCACACTTTTCACCCCCCAATCACCCCCTGATCACCCCCCTGCACCCCCTGTCACAGTGACACCAATAGCAGTTTTTTTTTTTACTGATTATTGCATTGGTGTCATTTGTGACCGTTATAAGTGGTAGGGCAGTTAGTGGTAGGCCCCTGTAGGTCTAGGGTACTCTCCTAACCCCCCTAATAAAGGTTTAACCCCTTGATCACCCCCCATCGCCAGTGTCACTAAGTGATCGTTTTTCTGATCGCTGTATTAGTGTCACAGGTGACGCTAGTTAAGCAGGTAAGTATTTAGGTTAGGTCATCTTTTTATAGCGTCAGGTACCCCCTGATTGCCCCCTAGTTAACCCTTTCACCAGTGATAACCGTATAACTGTTACGGGTGACGCTGGTTAGTTTGTTTTTTATAGTGTCAGGGCACCCGCCGTTTATTACCTAATAAAGGTTTAACCCCCTGATCGCCTGGCGGGTGATATAAGTTAGGTTTTAGGGTCAGATAGGGTCTGCGTCACCCCAGGCAGCGTCAGGGGAGTGCCAGTACCACTAACACTCATGCATGCAGCATACACCTCCCTTAGTGGTATAGTATCTGAACGGATCAATACCTGATCTGATCAGATCTGTACTAGTGTCCCCAGCAGTTTAGGGTTCCCAAAAATGCAGTGTTAGCGGGATCAGCCAAGATACCTGCTAGCACCTGCGTTTTCCCCTCCGCCTGGCCCAGCCCAGCCCAGCCCACCCAAGTGAAGTATCGATCGATCACTGTCACTTACAAAACACTAAACACACATAACTGCAGCGTTCGCAGAGTCAGACAGTTTTTTGGTAGCATTTTGATACAGTCGCTAACAGTCAGGAGCTTTTTTGCCTGTGAGTCTCACTAATGTACCACTAAATTTAGAGCCCAAAATGGCAAATCAAAGGTACAGTAGTGAAGAGGCCTACACGTTTCTGAGAATGACACATAGTGAAGAGGAAGTCACTCATCTGTCAGATTCTGGCTCAGAATACGATCCTGTAGATGACAGTGGTTCCATGACAGATAGCTCTGACGATGGAGTTGTGGTCCCTGCCAAGGTCAGGCGTACCCGACCCTGATATTCTTCTGCTGTTGTTAAGTTGCAAGAACCGCAGGTCCCTCGTATGGAGCAGAGCAGTACTAGCGCCGCTATTCCTTCTGGTGAACTGGCAAGCACCAGTGGCCTAGTACACTCCGGTCGTAGTCAAACTAGCATTGCAGTAACACTTGGTGACGTGGCGAGTCCCATAAGTGCAGTTCAAGCTGGTGAGGTGGCAAGCACAAGTAGTGTCCCGCTGCCACCAAGAAGAAGACAAACACAGGCCCTTCATGCCCATAGTGCCATTCCTGCTACATTCGCCAATCCTAATTGGGAACCCACCACTTCAGCACCCGTAATTCCCCCATAAGGCCAGACGCTGGTACAAGAAAATGTCTGTTTATTTATTTCAATTGGCTTTGCTGAACGCTCATGTGCTATACAGAGCTTCAGGAAGGATTGGATCCTTCCTTAAATTATAGGAAGAGATCATCAGAGCCCTTTTGTTTCCAGACGGGGCTCCACCTCACCATCTCCAACCAAATGCAGTAAGCCGGCTGCATGAGAGGCATTTTCTTTATGTCCTCCCGAGTACCCCTACCCAATGAACCCCCCAAAAAAGATGTCGTGTCTGCAGCAAGCGCAGATATAGGCGTGACACCCGCTATTATTGTCCCTCCTGTCCTGACAATACTGGTCTTTGCATTGGTGAATGTTTTGAACGCTACCATTCACTAGTTGACTATTAGCGTTGGGTACAGCATTGCCCAGACTAGGTACACTTTCACAGGGTCTCCCAAGATGCCATCGCATTTTGAGAGACCCGAACCTGGAACCGGTTACAGTTAGAAAAGTTACAGTTACAAAAAAGTGTAAAAAAAAAAAGTGTAAAAAAAAAAAAAAAAGTAAAAAAAAAAATAAAAATATAAAATAAAAAAAAACAAAAATAGTTGTCGTTTTATTGTTCTCTCTCTCTCTATTCTCTCTCTATTGTTCTGCTCTTTTTTACTGTATTCTATTCTGCAATGTTTTATTGTTATTATGTTTTATCATGTTTGCTTTTCAAGTATGCATTTTTTTATACTTTAAAAAAAAAGAGACCCTAGGGTCAAACACTGCGCTCAATAATTAGCAAATATTAAAAGTATAAAGCAGCCAGCACCAAAAGTTCAATACCACAAACTTCCAATAGAGTAAACAACACAGTACGTGCAGTGCTAAAAAATGTGAATGAAGATATCAACTAAGATAAATAAAATTATGAAATAATCAAACAAAAATACTTGCAATAATAAGTGAAATTAGAAAATAACAATAATTACATAAGAAAGAAAAATAAAAAAAAAAAGAAAAAAAAAGGAAAAAAGAAAACTAAAGCAGTGTCGCATAGTGATCAATGAAAAAATCCATAGGTAATATGCCTCCACAGGAGAAGAAGTGAATTGCAGGAAACAGAAGCTGTGACACCAATCTTCCTAATGCAAAACCAGCGTGTATTCAGGTCAACACCCAAAAATGAGGTAGCTTGCTTACCAAAAAGCCAGGAATGCTGCTAGCAGTCTCTCCCAGCACAGGGAATTTGGAAGTCTCCCCAGAACTTATAATCCTCCAGATCAGCCGTTCTTTCTAATATTGCTGCCAACTTTCTTAATGGTGGAGTAGATGCAAAACGTTGGGGAACTGCTCATGGAAGTATTGTCCCATGCCAGCAATATTAGAAAGAACGATACATAAAGCCGTGACTCCAGCGCTGCAGGAGGTGATTTCACCACCACAGTTATAAAAAAGAGCATATATGCCGAAGCATGGGGGCAGTAGGGGTGGAGGAGCGATTTGCTCCTAACTTTTGGGGCGGATGCCCCCATGCTTTGGCATATATAAATGGTGCATGTATGCCCATCATTAGAAGTGGGTGGATGAAGGGAGATATTCTAATGGTGGACATACCCACCGATCAATCTCTTTTTTTCGTTCAGCCCAAAGGCTGCATGAAAAAAAAGATTACAATATATGCCCAACAAGGACCAGCAATGTACTGGTATGTTGCTGGACTTTGAGTGGTTATACCAGAAAGATGCCTGCAGGTTTAGGTATCATCTTGGTATCATTCTTTTCAGCCAGTGGTTGGCTTTCATGTAAAAGCAATCCTAGTGGCTAATTAGCCTCTAGACTGCTTTTACAAACAGTGGGAGGGAATGTCCCCCCCCCCCACCATCTTCCATGCTTTTCTCTGGCTCTCATGTCCCAACAGGGAACCTGAGAATGCAGCCGGTGATTCGGCCAGCTGACCATAGAGCTGATCAGAGACCAGAATGGCTCCAATCATCTCTATGGCTTAAGAAACCAGAAGCTACAAGCATTTCATGACTTAGATTTCGCCAGATGTAAACAGCGCCATTGGGAAATTGGGAAAGCATTTTATCACACCGATCTTGGTGTGGTCAGATGCTTTGAGGGCAGAGGAGAGATCTAGGGTCTAAGAGACCCCAATTTTTTCAAAAAAGAGTACCTGTCACTACCTATTGCTGTCATGGGGAATATTTACATTCCCTGACATAACAATAAAAATGAAAAAGAAAAAAAAATGAAAAGAACAGTTTAAAAATAAGATAAAAAAGCAAAAAAAAAAAATAAAGAAAAAAAAAAAAAAAAAAGCACCCCTGTCCCCCCTGCTCTCGCGCAAAGGCGAACACAAGCGTCGGTCTGGCATCAAATGTAAACAGCAATTGCACCATGCTTGTGAGGTATCACCGCAAAGGTCAGATCGAGGGCAGTAATTTTAGCAGTAGACCTCCTCTGTAAATCTAAAGAGGTAACCTGTAAAGGCTTTTAAAGACTTTTAAAAATGTATGTAATTTGTCGCCACTGCACGTTTGTTCGCAATTTTAAAGCATGTCGTGTTTGGTATCCATGTACTTGGCCTAAGATCATCTTTTTTATTTCATCAAATATTTGGGCAATATAGTGTGCTTTAGTGCATTAAAATGAAAAAAAAGTGTGTTTTTCCCCAGAAAATGTGTGTGAAAAATCGCTGTGCAAATACTGTGTGAAAAAAAATTGAAACACCCACCATTTTAATCTGTAAGGCCTTTGCTTTAAAAAATATATAATGTTTGGGGGTTCAAAGTAATTTTCTTGCAAAAGAAATGTATTTTTTCATGTAAACAAATAGTGTCAGAAAGGTCTTCAAGTGGTTAGAAGAGTGGGTGAGACATAAGCTTCTAAATGTTGTGCATAAAATGCCAGGACAGTTCAAAATCCCCCCAAATGACCCCATTTTGGAAAGTAGACACCCCAAGCTATTTGCTGAGAGGCATGTTGAGTCCATGGAATATTTTATATTGTGACACAAGTTGCTGGAAAAAGACACATTTTTTTTTTTTTTTTGCACAAAGTTGTCACTAAATGATATATTGCTCAAACATGCCATGGGCATATGTGAAATTACACCCCAAAATACATTCTGTTGCTTCTCCTGAGTACGGGGATACCACATGTGTGAGACTTTTTGGGAGCCTAGCCGCGTACGGGACCCCAAAAACCAAGCACCGCCTTCAGGGTTTCTAAGGGTGTAAATTTTTGATTTCACTCCTCACTGCCTATCACAGTTTAGGAGGCCATGGAATGCCCAGATGGCACGACCCCCCCCCCAAATGACCCCATTTTGGAAAGTAGACACCCCAAGCTTTTTGCAGAGAGGTATGGTGAGTATTTTGCAGACCTTGCTTTTTGTCACAAAATTTTGAAAATTGAAAAAAGAAAAAAAAAATGTTTTCTTTTCTTTCTTCATTTTCAAAAACAAATGAGAGCTGCAAAATACTCACCATGCCTCTCAGAAAATAGCTTGTGGTGTCTACTTTCCAAAATTGGGTCATTTGGGGGGTTTTGTGCCATCTTGGCATTTTATGGTCTTCGAAACTGTGATAGGTAGTGAGGAGTGAAATCAAAAATTTACGCCCTTAGAAATCCTGAAGGCAGTGATTGGTTTTCAGGGCCTGTAAACAGCTAGGCTCCCAAAAAGTCCCACACATGTGGTATCCCCATACTCAGGAGAAGCAGCAGAAATTGGGCACATATGCCCATGGCATGTTTGAGCAATATATCATTTAGTGACAACTTTGTGCAAAAAAAAAAAAAAAAAAAAGGTTTGTCATTTTCCCGCATCTTGTGGCAATATATAAAATATTCCATGGACTGTATTCCATGCACTCAACATGCCTCTCAGCAAATAGCTTGGGGTGTCTACTTTCCAAAATAGGGTCATTGGGGGGGGTTGTGCCATCTAGGCATTGTATGTCCTTCAAAACTGTGATAGGTAGTGAGGAGTGAAATCAAAAATTTAAGCCCTTAGAAATCCTAAAGGCAGTGCTTGGTTTTCGGGGCTCCGTACGCAGTTAGGCTCCCAAAAAAGTCCCACACATGTGGTATCCACGTACTCAGGAGAATCAGCAGAATGTATTTTGGGGTGCAATTCCACATATGCCCATGGCCTGTGTGAGCAATATATCATTTAGTGACAACTTTATTGTAATTTCTTTTTTTTGTCATTATTCAATCATTTGAGACAAAAAAATTAAATATTCAATGGGCTAAACATCCCAGCTTAAGATATCAAACCAGGCCCTCTAATGGGGGTGTTTTTAAGAGTGTGTAATGCCCTGTACACATGGTCGGATTCTCAGACGGAAAATGTGCAATTGGAGCTTGTTGTCGGAAATTCCAACCGTGTGTGGGCTCCATCGGACTTTTTCCATTTTCTGACACACAAGGTTTGAGAGCAGGCTATAAAATTTTCCAACAACAAAATCTGATCGCGTCAATTCCGACCCTGTGTGGACAATTCCGACGCACAAAGTGCCACACATGCTCAGAATAAATTCCAAGACGGAACTGCTCGGTCTGGTAAAATTAGCGTTCGGAATGGATATAGCACTTTCGTCACGCTGCAATGTTTTAAAATGTTTAAGGCAGCGCACTCTCTTCTTTATAATGCTAGAAGAATGAAGTTGTTTTGTCACATCTACCAAAAAAATATTATTTTTTGGATGTTTTTATATTAAATATGTTTTTTTTTTTAAAGCCTGATCTTGTGTTTTATTCTTTCTTTTTTTTTTTTACTCCAGAATAGTTTTGGATGTGTTCTGTGTGTCAAGTTACCACAACACGATTATTATCTTGTATTATTTAATCTCAAGGAGGTTGCTTGGTGTTGGTGTCCCTTGTTAATTTGACATTGTATTTTTGAAATGTACCTGCCTCCTCACAAACAAACTGTTGTTTTTTGAAGGAAAACACACATAGGCGAGTATAATAAAACAAACAAACCAAAAATTTATTAAGGGGTCATAACCAAAGAAAGAGGGAGGCAACGCTGGAGAAACTGCAGAAATTGGCGACGCCTTTGGCCCCCAGGGCACACATCAATTATTTTACTGCAAAATTGGTGGCCTGAGGAGTCCATATACAATCTGGTCCAGAAGTCCAAGAGATCATGAACAGCAGCAGATGACATACATGTGCCATGCATGTCCCCAGGCTGTGGTCATACAAGAGCCTGCATCTTTTGTCAGACCAGACTGAACCCAGGGCCTTCACTCTCTTGTCTTCCTTCCACACTTCCTTCCACGCTGTGTCTGTGGTGGTGGAGTTGTGGCAGGAGGAGGAGGAGGATGATGCAACTCACTCAGGTGGGTATTAGGTGTGATTTTGCCCCTCAACCCCTTATTTAATGTTTGATAAATGATTTCCTCGCACATGAGGCGTTGGCCCTCCTGCATGTCCTGCAGTTTGGTGGCAGCCATGCAGGCAAAGGCCTCTTCATGAGTGGGGGTGGTTCTGAGAGACGCAGAAGCCTCCTGAATGAGCCTGAGTGCTGAATCCTCCACGTTACTCCCCTTCCTGGGTCTTTTGTTTCAAAGGTGGAGGGGAGGGACCTGCGATTCTGTGAGGCTCCTACTGGGCCTGGCCTTCTCCTGGCTGCCACTTACCCCCGCCTCCTCCTGGCTGCCACATTCCACAGCCTCCTCCTGTGTGCCACCTTCCACAGCCTCCTCCTGGCTGAGGTCTTCCTGTGTATGAAAAAGGGACATAGTTTTAGTTTTTTCTTCATCAATCACACACAATTTACATCTCATGACTGTTGCAAATTGAATGTTAACAAATATAACAGACTATCATTCTGAGCCCAGCATTTTTCATTCTTGTCCCAATTTTCTTGCCCACTACTGTCTAGTGATATGTAAAATACTTTATCAAATCACCAATTAGTGATCAATAATAACAGCTAGCAAACATCATTTATTTATTGACCAGAAATCTGTAGAAGAATGCTATACCTGGCTCCAGCTGGGCTCCTCCACTTCTTCCTAAATGGAAGTCCCAGGTTGGACATCGGAAGCCTCAGCTGGGTTGGAAGATAGGGTGGAAGGAAGAGCGGAAGGAAGGATTGAGAGGGATTCCCTGACTTCAGTCTGGTCTGACAGAAATCGCAGTCTCTCATAGTACCACATCCTGGGGACATAAACGTCATCTGCTGCAGCTCCGGATCTCTGGGAATCCTGGACCTTCTTGAGCTCCCTAAGATAAGTGCTCCTCAGGCCACCAATTTTGGCTTTTAAATAGGGAATGCTTGCTGTGGGGACCACCGGCTTCACCAACTCCAGCAGTTTCTCCAGCGCTGCCTGCCTCTTTTGTTTATGATTATAATGTGGATGTTTCGCCTGCCAAAGACAGGGCAGCTCCCTGTACTTGTCTATGAACGGGGGAGGAAGTTGTGGTCATTGAAGCCATCCATTTTCTCTGCAAGACACAACACAAGACAAACCATAATGTCAGGCTAAACTCTCCTAATCTTGTCTCAATATAGGCCTCAATCTATAAGCAGTATAGGCCCAATTTTAAATGTTACCTTCGTTATCACGATCGGCGCTTCCGATACTACTTCCTCCGCTCACAGATCGTACGTACTACGCACGTGTGGTACGCTTTATATACACTGCGCATGCGTGAAACTCCGCCTGCCCCTGATGTTCTTTCTAGTCTTTCCCCCGCCCCTTTTCTTTCGGCGCAGTGGGGAAGAGCACATGGTGGAGACAGAGCAGGTGCGTGCTAATTACAGCAGCAACGAGGAGGAGGAGGAGGAAAGCCCGGAGCCAGAAACGTCACGATCCCGGAGGAGATGATTTAAGGCATCAAATATGTCCTTTGTGGAGATGGTGGAGATGGTCGACATACTGAAGAGACCCGACTATGACGGGAAATATGGACCAAACCCCAACCCCAATGTCAGAAAGTCCAAGATCATGTCTAAACTTGTGAAGAGTCTGCACTGAAATTTTGAGGTACGGCGATCCAAGGATTAACTGAGGAAGCGATGGTCGGACCTCAAATTAAGGGAGCACGATCAGTATAGAAGTATCAGGAGAGTGCCGCAAAAAAGTAAGTAGTCGTCCTGTGTTACTATTCATTATTTTTCTAATGTTCGTGCTGCTCCATGTGCTTTTCTTTACTGTTGTACAGTTTAAAATGGCAACTTTCATGTTCATGGACACATTATTCGTTCATAGGAAACATTGTTTGTTCGGCCAATAAAACACCATGTTTTGTCCAGATGCATTTCAATACATTTTTTCTGGCCTACTTCTCTTAAAATAATTTTGGTGTCTAGATGGGTTTGTAACTAGAATGAACTACAAACTATATTCTGTGTAAGGAGAGGACACTCAGCAGCTGTTTACACATCTGGACGCTGGAGCACTAGTGTGGGACACCAGAAAACCTTTTTTATTAGGGGGCCCACACAGGTGCTCCAGTGTATACTATAGGGGTGACTCCATCTGTGAAGCTTGTACAAAACAGGTAAGTATTCAAGCTTGACAAAGGAAAAAAATATTTCTTCATCTTGCAACTCTGCCAAAACAGACAATTGTACCCCACTTCCAAGCAATGTTTCATATTCCTATTTCTGCCATCAAATATCTGTGTGCTAAGTATACCTATTTTTTTTTTACATAGGGGAGAAAAGACTCGGAGGACACCACTCATCAGAGGAGACCACAGACCCTCCACCTCATGAAGAAGTGGAAATCCCACAAAGCCAAGCAGAGGAGGAGGAGGGAGACGTTGTGGAAATTGTCACCACAACAGGTGAGTGTCTGCGACCACAGGCTCAGGTAAGAGATGGATGCCTGCATATTTATAATGCATGGTGTGTTTTTTTTCTATAATTTTAGGTGATCGTGATGTTGTGGATGAAGGTCATTTCACCAGTGAAAGTGCCCAGATCCTGATCGGGGAGATCATGTGGTGTAATAGGGATTTGGAAAACATTAAGCAAAACATCAATGATGTTAAAAACAAAATGAAGAACATCATTGATGTTTTAGGGAGAGTTTAAAACCCCTTGAAATCCCTAATTATTTGTGCTTTTTTTCCAGAAATTTTTTTTCACATTTTTTGACATATTCTCGAAAAGCCAAATTTTGAAGATGCACACACTGTGTCAACATGTGCTATCTGCCATCACGGGAGATCAATGTATGCGTTTTGGGGGTGCAACCCCTTCCTCAATAATAGACATGTGCAGGATGAAAAAATTTGTTTAGTTTAGTTTCGTTTCGATTCGTTATTTAACTTAATTCGTTTAGTTAAATTCGTTGCATTCATTACATTCTTTTTTGGAATTCGTTTCGTTTCGTATTCGAATTCGAAAAAATTCGACTGCATTCGAAAAAATTCGACCGCATTCGAAAAAATTTGACCGTATTCGAAAAAAACTATCAAATTCGAAAAAATTCTAACACATTCGAAAAAACTGTCAAATTCGAAAAAATTCTACCACATTCGAAAAAAACTATCAAATTCGAAAAAATTCTACCACATTCGAAAAAACTATCAAATTCGAAAAAATTCTACCACATTCGAAAAAAACTATCAAATTCGAAAAAATTCTACCACAGTCGAAAAAAACTGTCAAATTCGAAAAAATTCTACCACATTCGAAAAAAACTATCAAATTCGAAAAAATTCTACCACATTCGAAAAAAACTGTCAAATTCGAAAAAATTCTACCACATTCGAAAAAAACTGTCAAATTCGAAAAATTTCTACCACATTCGAAAAAAACTATAAAATTCGAAAAAAACAATAACTGAATTTGAAAAAGTAAACTATATATAACCATTTTGCGAAATTTGAAATTCGTATAGAATGAAATCGAATTCCAATAGAAAAGATTAGGATAGAATAGAAAGTATAAAAGAATAGCATAGAAAAACAATAGATCAGAATAGAAAAAAATATAATATATTGTATTCTAAGCTTTTCTATTTGAATTCAGATTCATTCTGTACCAAATTCCAATTTTGGAAGATGGTTAAATATATATATTATATTTTTTTTCTATTCTGTTCCATTGTTTTTCTATGCTATTCTTTTCTATTCTATTCTAAACTTTTCTATTCGAATTTGAATTAATTCTATGTGAAATTCGAATTTCGGAAGATGGCTTCTAAAATTAGAATTTCGTAAAGAATGAATTCGAATTTGAATAGAAAAGATTAGAATAGAAATAGAATAGACTAGAAAAACAATAGAACAGAAGAGAATAAAATATAATATATATATTTTTTTTTCTATTCTGTTTCATTGTTTTTCTATGCTATTCTTTTTTATTCTATTCTAAACTTTTCTATTCGAATTTGAATTCATTCTATACGAAATTCGAATTTCGGAAGATGGCTTCTGAAATTCGAATTTCGTATAGAATGAATTTGAATTTGAATAGAAAAGAATAGACTAGAAAAACAATAGAACAGAACAGAATAAATATAATATATATATTATATCTTATTCTATTCTGTTCTATTGTTTTTCTAGTCTATTCTTTCTACTCTATTTTAATCTTTTCTATTCAAATTAATTTTATACGAAATTCGAATTTTGGAAGATGGTTTTATATATATATATATATATATATATATATATATATATATATATATATATATATATAAAATATTTTTTCTATTCTGTTCTATTGTTTTTCTATTATTTTCTATTATATTCTGATCTTTTCTATTTGAATTCAAATTCATTCTATACAAAATTTGAATTTCAAAGGTCCTGAACCTGCTCTATTACGCCACTAAGACAGCCACGCCAATGGTCTTGCTCAGTACAGATGCTGAAAAAGCATTTGACCGGGTTAACTGGTCCTTTATGCTCTCAACGCTAAGACACATTGGCTTAGGGGAATCCATGTTAAACTGGATTTCAGCAATATACGCAGCACCGACGGCTAGAGTAAGGGTGAACGGAGTAATATCAGATGCTTTCCAGATTTCGAATGGCACAAGACAGGGATGCCCACTCTCCCCCCTCCTTTTTGCATTATCACTGGAACCATTCCTCTGCCACATAAGACTAAACCCAGACATCACCGGTCTTATCATAGACAATACTCATTATAAAATATCAGCATACGCTGATGACTTGATGTTTTCATTAACCAATCCAGTAATATCCCTGCCAAATTTACTAAAAGAATTTTCCGATTACGGTTCCCTAGCCTACCTGAAAATTAATTGGGCCAAATCAGAAGCGATGAGCATAGGAATCCCGGCTGCAACGCTCACGCCCCTTAAAGCCAGTTTCAAACTGAAATGGACAGACAAAGCCCTAAAATATCTGGGCACGTACATCCCCCAGACTATGGCAAAGCTATATGAAATGAATTTCCCACCACTACTTATAAAAATAAAAACACTACTAAATACCTGGCAATCAAGCCTACACTCCTGGATGGGGCGAGGTAACATCCTGAAAATGTCTATTTTACCAAAAATACTATACCTAATGCAGGCCATTCCGATACGTATTCCTCACGATTTCTTCAAGCAAATCCAAACAATATTTACTGATTTTGTATGGGCTAAGAAAAAACCCCGACTGCCAAACAAATTACTTGTCCTCCCCAAACCACACGGGGGTCTAGCGATACCTGATATACGCATCTACCACCAAGCAGTGCATCTGAGTAGACTTATTGATTGGCGTAGACACAGGGAAACTAAATTATGGACCCAACTTGAGCAATCCCACACCAGAATCCCGCTGGGAGGTACACCATGGTGTTACTCTAGCCTACCTAGGGAACTCAAACAACACCCTCTGATAGGCACTACAGCCAAAATCTGTGCTAAATTAATCCCTAAACCACACATCTCATCTCGAAACTCGCCCCTATTCCCAATCATAGGACATCCCCTTTTTACCCCTGGACTACAGGATAGAGTTTTTCGGACACTAGGGGAAACGGGACTACACTCGGCCTCTCATTTCAGCTCAGGTGGAGTTTGGAAAACATACGCGGAACTATCTAACCCGCAAGGGATGTTCCGCCTAGATTTCTTGCGAGCTCTCCAACTAGGACACTTCCTTCGCTCTATTACACCCCCCGCAGACGCAGACCAAGGACTCACGACATTAGAAGAAGTCTGTACTAACACAGGCATTCTACCACATACTATCTCACTAATGTACAGTCTCTTGATTTCACCTCCCTCAGACCACATACCCCCGGGTTTGTCCAAATGGGAAAAGGAGTTGGGATGCAGCTTCAACCTTACGCAGAGACAACGCATACTTCGCTTCACTCACAAGTCATCCATCTGCGCTAAAACACAAGAAACAAACTATAAAATTCTTTCTAGATGGTACAGAACCCCAACACTCTTACATAAAATATTCCCTACTATACCTGAAGTGTGTTGGAGATGTCTGAGAGACGAGGGAACCCTGTTACACATATTTTGGTCATGCCCTAAGCTATCACGGTTCTGGAAAGTAGTACACGAGACGATACAACTATTTACAGACAGGATAATTCCAAAAGATCCAGCATTCTTTCTCCTACATGCCACTGACATACCAGACAAAGTGTACAAACGCTCAGTCATACGACACCTATTAGACGCAGCCAGAGCTTGCATACCTCTCTGCTGGAAACTCACCACACCACCGTCTATTGATATGTGGCTTAGAAAGGTGGAAGACATAAGGCAAATGGAAGACCTGATCCACACGGCTCAACATAGGGAAGAAGCATTCTCTAAAACATGGCAATTATGGCTGATGTTTATATACTCGGCGGCAGGCCAATCGTTGAGAGGTGCAGATGTTGCCCGGTGATTATACTGATCTGCAGGTCAAACCGTCGGCATCCTGTGAACGGAGCCGTAGTTGTTCGGATTCTGTGTATCTTTTGCGCCTCCATGCTCGCGGGAATCTTCCCCTTTCCCTATCCCACCCTACCCCCTCCACCCAGCTCCCTCCCCCTTCCTCACCACCCCCCCCCCTTATATTCCCCCGCACCTCTTCCCCCCTTTCTCTTCTGTCACTATACCCTCAATTTCTTCTAATTTCTATCCTTAAGTAATATAGAAAATAGAGGACCGGCGCAATGGGAACCAGTACTGGAAGTTATCACATATACATTTCGACCCTACAGTTCAACTTGCTATTGCCATATAAGTGTCAATATATGGGTTCAGATTAAGCTGGATGTAGATTTGTTTGAATAAGAGTTTTGTAAGAATTTATGTTACGATATTATACCATATGTATGTTCAAACGAATATATATATTTATGTAACTTTGGGCCCATGTGGGCCGTGTTCTTGAACTAAATAAACAATTTAAAAAAAAAAAAAAAAAATTTGAATTTCAGAAAATAGTTATATAGAAATAGAATGAAATCAAATTCGAAAAGAATAGAATAGAAAAACAATAGAACAGAATAGAAAGAAATATTTTATATATATATATATAGATCTATATATATATATATAGATCTATATATATATATAGATAGATTATATATATATATATATATATATATATATATAGATAGATATATATATATAATCTATCTATATATATATATCTATATATATATAGATATATATATATAAATAAATAAAATCATCTTCCGAAATTGGAATTTGGTACAGAATGAATTCGAATAGAAAAGATTAGAATAGAATATTTTATATTTTTTTCTATTCTGTTCTATTGTTTTTCTATGCTATTCTTTTATATTATTTTCTGTTCTATTCTAATCTTTTCTATTTGAATTCATTCTGTACCAAATTCCAATTTTGGAAGATGTGTGTATATATATATATATATATATATATATATATATATATATACATATATATATATATATATATATTTTTTTTTTTTTTTTCCTATTCTGTTCTATTGTTTTTCTGTTCTAGTCTTTTCTATTAGAATTCGATTTCATTCTATTTCATTCTGTTTCTGTATAACCATTTTCGGAAATTCAAATTTCGTATAGAATGATTTCGCATTCAAATAGAAAAGATTAGAATAAAATAGAAAAGAATAGAAAAGAATAGAAAAACAATAGACCAGCATAGAAAAAAAATAAAAATAAAAAATATATATATAAATATATATACCGTATTTATCGGCATATAACACGCACTTTTTTCCCCTTAAAATCAGGGGAAAATCATGGGTGCGTGTTATACGCCGATCCCTTGCAATCCTGAGCTGACAGATCTTCAGAATCGCCAAACGTGATTTGAAAATGGCGCCGAAGTACACAGAGCCGGTCCTCGGCTCTTCTCGGCCACTTTCGGCTTCACTCGAGCGCCGCCCGAATCTAGCCGAGTGTACTCGGCTAGGTTCGGATAGCTCCGCTCACAGTCACGCCCATCCCGGGCGGGACTACGAGTGGAGCCGAAAGTGAACGAGAGCCGCCGAGAAGAGCCGAGGACCGGCTCTGTGTATTTTGGCGCCGGCGGCACCATTTTCAAATCGCGGTCGGCGATTTTGAAGCTCAGGATCGCAGGGGATCATAGGATTTTCAAACTGCGAGCTGCAAGGCTGCACTGGGGCAAGGCTGCACTGGGGCAAGGCTGCACTGGGATAAGGCTGCAATGGACACTGGGAAGGCTGCACTGACAAGGCTGCACTGACATGGCTGCACTGGGGCAAGGCTGCACTGAGAAGGCTGCAATGATGGGCATTTAAATGTAAGTTTTTTTCCCTCAAACTTCCCTCCTAAAAGTTTTTTTTTCCTTAAAATTCCCTCCTAAACTTGGGGTGCGTGTTATACGCCTGTGCGTGTTATACGCCGATAAATACGGTAATTTTTTTGTATTATTCTCTTCTATTGTTTTTTTATGCTTTTCTTTTCTATTATTTTATATTCTATAATAGTCTTTTCAATTCAAATTCATTCTATACGAAATTCGAATTTCGGAACATGGCTTCTGAAGTTTGAATTTCTTATAGAATGAATTCGAATTTGAATGGAAAAGATTAGAACAGAAAATAATAGAAAAGAATAGACTAGAAAAACAATAGAACAGAATAGAAGAAAATATAATATATATATATATTATATTTTCTTCTATTCTGTTCTATTGTTTTTCTAGTCTATTCTTTTCTATTCTATTCTAATCTTTTAAATTTCAAATTTGATTTCGGTCTATATGAAATTCGAATTTTGGAAGATGTTTTATATTATATATATATATATATATATATATATATATATATATATATATATATATATATATAAAATTTTCTATTCTGTTTCATTGTTTTTCTATGCTATTCTTTTCTATTCTATTCTAAACTTTTCTATTCGAATTTGAATTCATTCTATACGAAATTCGAATTTCGGAAGATGGCTTCTGAAAGTGGAATTTCGTATAGAATGAATTCGAATTTGAATAGAAAAGATTAGAATAGAAAATAATAGACTAGACAAACAATAGAACAGAATAAAATATAATATATATAATTTTTTGTATTCTGTTCTATTGTTTTTCTAGTCTTTTCTCTTCTACTCTGTTCTAATCTTTTCTATTCAAATTCAAATTCATTTTATAAGAAATTCAAATTTCGGAAGATGGTTTTATATATATATATATATATATATATATATATATATATATATATATATATATATATATATTTATATTTATTATACATATACATATATATATATTATACATATACACACACACA
The DNA here is from genome assembly GCF_042186555.1 of Aquarana catesbeiana. Classification (NCBI taxonomy): domain Eukaryota; kingdom Metazoa; phylum Chordata; class Amphibia; order Anura; family Ranidae; genus Aquarana; species Aquarana catesbeiana. Next base: position 391,693,706 of record NC_133327.1, on the reverse strand, counting down.
CATATATATATATATATATATATATATATATATATATATATATATATATGTGTATATGTATAATATATATATATATATATATATATATATATATATATATATATATATATATATATATGTGTGTGTGTGTATATGTATAATATATATATATGTATATGTATAATTTATATATATATATATATATATATATATATATATATATATATATATATATATATATATATATATATATATATATATATAAAACCATCTTCCGAAATTTTAATTTCTTATAAAATGAATTTGAATTTGAATAGAAAAGATTAGAATAGAGTAGAAGAGAAAAGAGTAGAAAAACAAAAGAACAGAATAGAATAAATTATATTTTATTCTGTTCTATTGTTTGTCTAGTCTATTATTTTCTATTCTAATCTTTTCTATTCAAATTCGAATTCATTCTATACGAAATTCCACTTTCAGAAGCCATCTTCCGAAATTCGAATTTCGTATAGAATGAATTCAAATTCGAATAGAAAAGTTTAGAATAGAATAGAAAAGAATAGCATAGAAAAACAATGAAACAGAATAGAAAATTTTATATATATATATATATATATATATATATATATATATATATATATATATATATATATATATATATAATATATAACATCTTCCAAAATTCGAATTTCATATAGACCGAAATCAAATTTGAATGTAAAAGATTAGAATAGAATAAAAAATAATAGAAAAGAATAGACTAGAAAAACAATAGAACAGAATAGAAGAAAATATAATATATAGAATGAATTTGAATTTGAATTGAAGATACTATTATAGAATATAAAATAATAGAAAAGAAAAGCATAAAAAAACAATAGAAGAGAATAATAAAAAAAAAAATTATATATATATATATATATATATATATATATATATATATATATATATATATATATATATATATATACATATTCTATTGCTTAATTATTTTATATTCTACCTTATTGTTTTTTTTAGAAAAACGTTTTCTATTTTTTTTTAATTTGATTATGTTTTCGAATTCGATTCGAATATGTTTTCGAATATGTTTTCGAATTCGATTTGAATATGTTTTCGAATTCGATTCGATTATGTTTTCGAATTCGATTCGAATATGTTTTCGAATTCGATTCGAATATGTTTTCGAATTCGATTCGAATATGTTTTCGAATTCGATTCGAATTCGTTCGTTTTTTTTCGGATTCGTTTAAATTCTTTACTTTTGTCATTCGGATGCATCCGAATTTCCGAATAATGAAAAATTCGTCCGAATTTCGATTCGGAATGAAACGAAATGCACATGCCTACTCAATAATAAAGTAGCTGAGAGGAAGGGGTTGCACCCACAAAACACGTCAATTGATCCCCCATGATTTCAGCTAGCACATGTTCCCATTTGGCAATATGTGTGCATCTTCAAAATTTGGCTTTTCCAGGGGTGACTTCACCCCATCGGCTGAACGCAATATCAAACACAGTTTATAAATACTCATGTCTGATATTGCCTTCAATTTTTACAAAAGTTGAACTTTGTAAGTTCCAGATTTGTGTATTTCTTGGTGTTTTTAAACATGCCTGTTTTACCTTAAAAGGAAATTTCTAATTTTAATGTGACCTAAAAATCTGTTATACAACAAACATATTGGTTTGTTTTAAAAACCTTTGCACATGTGATTGTGCTTTGATTAAAAAGATTGAGAATCAACAATGTGTGGCTTCTTCTTTCAATGCTCAAAAGCATTTTTTTGTTGTATAATTGGTGTTTTCAGTGGCAATGGGGGTTATTTACTAAAGGCAAATCCACTTTGCACTACAAGTGCAGTTTCTGTGCAGTCTCAAGTGCACTTGTAGTGCAAAGTGTCTTTGCTTTTAGTAAATAACACCCAACAGTGCTTTATAATTTTACACAATCATGCCATTTTCACGACTCCCCAAATTTCAGTCAGGGTCAGCTAAAAGAAAGACAAGCAGTAAATCTAAGCAAATAGTGGTTCAGTTTAAAAAAAAAATGTTTTTAAAAAATGTCTCAGACATTGTCTGGCATATTGATGGCCCCCCTACCCGCAAAGTATTCCATGTATCTTATACGGACCTCGCAGGCACTCTGGGGGGTCAAGCCAGGACGGCCAGCTTCAAGCGCTGTCAGGGTTCGTTCATTGAGATTAATTCCGGCTTCAGGCCCAACTGAACCAGCATAGTTCACAGAATTCCTGCTTAAAAAGTTGTGGAGAACACAGCAAGCCAGGGTGATGTGATTGAGTTTATACTCCGCCATGTGTATCGGTGTAAGAAACAGGCGGAACCGGCTGGCCATTATTCCAAATGTGTTCTCCACCACTCTTCTGGCTCTGGCCAGCCGGTAATTAAAAACCCTCTGGTCCAGGGTGAGGGTCCTCATAGGGAATGGCCGCATAAGATGGTCCCCCAGTGCAAACGCTTCATCCGCAACAAAGACGAATGGGAGTCCTTCCACATTGTCTTCTGGAGGTGGCAAGTCCAAGCTGCCATTCTGGAGACGCCTGTAGAACTTCGTGTGGGCGCTGACTCCACCATCTGACATCCGGCCATTCTTCCCCACGTCCACATACAGGAACTTGTAAGTAGCCGACACCACTGCCAACATCACAATACTATTGAACCCCTTGTAGTTGTAATAGTATGACCCCGAGTTGGGTGGTGGGATGATGTGGACGTGTTTCCCATCAATTGCCCCTCCGCAGTTAGGAAAGTCCCACTGCTGGGCAAAGTGGGAGGCCACAGTCTGCCATTCCTGTGGGTTGAAAGGAAACTGTGGAGTCAAACAAGAAAAATAAATGAATCATTTTGCAAATAAACATGGAAAGCAGATTAGACACAAACATTCTTGGCCAACATCAGTATAAGTATTTAAAGTATTTAAAGACAAAGGTATAAGATCCACCTATCAGATTCCCCCCTCCCCCCATGGGCCATTTTCAAAATTTTATGGGGGGGAGATGTTTTGGACAGGTAACCCTCTCCACTTCATTGAGAGCTGAATGCATAAATAATGTGTATTACTTTGGCAAGCCCCTCCTTACTTATACTATTGGCAGCCCACTGGACAGGTAAGAAGTGTCATAATACAAAGAGATAAATACACACTGTACACATTTTAGCACATTTTTACATTCTCAATCAAGATAATAATAGGATACAAAAACTTTGAACATTACCATTTGAAAGTATTCAGGCAGGCCCTTGCACTACATGCTTTGGGGAATTCATCCATAAATATGACCACAAAAGAGGTGGGTATAGTGTGTATGGGTTTGGCAAAGTCAGCAGATAGAGGATTGAGGAAAGATAGAGGATTGGTATCAGCTGAGTTAGCAGTTGGGGGAGGGAGGGTTCCAAATGATTTTGGGACCCCCAAAAAAAGCCTCTGGCACTCTGCCTGAATTTAAAGCACAAGTCACATTTTTACACATTTTGGGGGTTGTTTAGGGAAAAGCACTACTATGGAGCTGACAAAATACATTGTTAAGTGACTACACAAGGTGAATATAGGCCCAGGAGAGCATACTGGGGAGGTTAGTGAAGGCAAATATGTATGAAGGACAAAAAACATTACATAAAAAACCAGCATGCATGAAGGTAGCGCCATTTAAACCCACTTTTTTGTTTGTATGTTACTATCTAGAGCCCCCTTTGGGGAGCCTTATTAGGGGAGGCAGCAACCTTTTTCTGTTATCCTAAGCGCGGTTCTTTTCTTTCTTTCTATATAATGGGCTCAACATGCCTCTCAGCAATTTCCTTGGGGTGTCTACTTTCCAAAATGGGGTCATTTGGGGGGGTTGTACTGCCCTGCCATTTTAGCACCTCATGAAATGAGATAGGCAGTCATAAACTAAAAGCTGTGTAAATTCCAGAAAATGTACCCTAGTTTGCAGACGCTATAACTTTTGCGCATACCAGTAAATATACGCTTATTGACATTTTTTTTTACCAAAGACATGTGGCTGAATACATTTTGGCCTAAATGTATGACTAAAATTGAGTTTATTGGATTTTTTTTATTACAAAAAGTAGAAAATATCATTTTTTTCAAACTTTTCGGTCATTTTCTGTTTATAGCGCAAAGAATAAAAACCACAGAGGTGATCAAATACCATCAAAAGAAAGCTCTATTTGTGGGAAAAAAAGGACGCAAATTTTGTTTGGGTACAGCATTGCATGACCGCACAATTAGCATTTAAAGCAACGCAGTGCCAAATTGGAAAAAGTGCTCTTGTCAGGAAGGGGGTAAAACCTTCCGTGACTGAAGTGGTTAAATATACTCGCTTTTTAAATTCACCACATTGACATTCATCCATATTACATCTAACCAGTCCCATTTTTAATAATTTGCAGTTGTGTTTGTTTATTTATTCATTCACTGATCACATATATGCCTATTTGTAAGGGTTAACCTGATTTAGCAGCTGCATGGATATCTAATCCCTCGATAACCTTGCATTTGGTTCTTTCCTCTCATCCTCAGCTATCAGCAGTGTTCCCGGGGCCGGCTCTGCCTCCTGTCTCCTCCTCCTCATCTGATTGGCTTAAGCCAGGTGATCTGACACCTTATATATTTGGTAAACAGCAAAGTGCAGCGCTAAAGATATATATGTGACATAAAAAGAAATAAGGTCCCACCAATTGACATAACATCAATCAGTAGATATAAATTAACAAGATCAGACAATGATAAACAAAGAACTTAAATCACAAATGCATGTGAATTAAAAAAGATATATGAAAAAGAGTCCACAAAAATATATAATGAGTCCACAGAAAAATAAAAAACACCCATCCAGGAAAGATGTGATAAAAAGTGCCAGTAGATAATCCACCAAGGAGTGTATGAGTAGAATCTGCTTACCGGACGGCGATGACTGCTATTACGGCAGTCTCGCCCAGCATAGGGATTATGGTCTCCCAAAACCAAGGGTACAAAGCAGGACCAGTAGCCTAGTAATAGAATGGAAGATCCTGCGTCTCAACCATGGGAGCTAAACTCCTCTATGTGGGAGAACCGAACCACTAGGCTGGCCAACTTGAAAAAGGAGGTGGGACCTCAGAAACGCATTGAGGCTCATCCCATCTGCATGTCAAATCTTCCTGGTAGCATCTCCTGTCAGTGGCATGAGGGAGGGGAGAGATGCTGCTGATCTGTCATCCCACAGTGGGTCCCTCCCTTTGCCCTGCACCTGCCATCGGTTCACCCAAATCGCTGAGAGCTGTTCCTGCCCTTCCACTCCGACCAGTACAGTACACCGTTAGGTTATCTACAAAAGGGGGAATTCCTTATAGAATTCAATCTAATATATATTTACTGTACAGTAGCAGACAATTTAGAACTTCAATGCAAATATCTTAGTGTCTATGCATATCCCAATCTGACTATTATTTATAGTGTTTGAAAAGTGACCTTTTATAAATAAATATGAATTTATTTTTGATAGTCTCAGTCCATACTCACACCGATCTTATCATGTTATTCAAAGGATTTCTGCATGGGCAAAATTAATTCGGGAATAAATAATTGAGTCAGCCTAATTATTTTATAAATTATTTTTGGATTGGAGGCACTGTTGTCCATCAATTCTTTGAACAATCGCCATAGCTCACTACATTTTTTCTTTAGGCATTCCCTGACATATAGAAAATGACAATGGTTGCTGAATAAAAAGGAAAGATAATTTTTAGTAATATTAAAGTATAACTAAAGGCAAAACTTTTTTTTCACTCTATGTCAGGGATTGTCAGTTTTTATTGCTGTCTGTGTCAAGGAGATTCACCCTCTCTATTTGTCCTGTTTACCGTTATCACTACAAGTAAAAGTAAATGAAAATCCCAAATTTTTGATTGACCCTAGAGAACTAATAAAGGGGAAATCTTCCAATGAGCACACTAGGTATAGTGATCTGGGGGGCCCCAAAAAATTCCCTTAATTTTCAGGGATTTCCTCTCACTACCTGGTTGGCTATGGAGCAGAAAGTGAAGGGAAATCTCTGCAATGGGACACAGATGGTGAAAAAAGACTGATGGGGGTTATAACCCTCCCTTCCTCTACCAAAATTAAAAAAAAACAAAAACTTGCCTATAGTTATATTCTGAATTGCAAGATGTGCTATTTGTTTTTGTTTTTTTTGTACTATATTTTTTCCATGAATATGGAATTATCCTTTAAATCCTGGGGGGTATCCAAGTACCGGTAGGCATATTAGCCTTAAGAGAAATGCCAGTGCTATAGGTAAAAACACCTTGCTATTTTTGCAGAACAGGATGTTAACTGGTAAACCTTAAACATCGACAAGGGTTTTAGTATTTAGGTCCTATAAAAATTTTTGATGTATGCTGGTTTTATATAAGACTTCATAGGTGCTAGGACATCCCATCAACAAATTGAAATAACTACTTCCTAAATAAATGACATTTAGTTTGATAAAGCCCCTTTTAAAAATAAAATAATGTCTTCACCTATTTATCCTTTGTTGCCTATCAGTACTCCTGATCTCCTGCAATCAGTTCCTGTCTACACGTATATGCACTGAAGGGAAAGCTGCATGGTATTTCTCCCAATGGTTTTCCTGAATATGACAATAGTAAACCACACCTGCATAATGATTAATCTATACTGGAAGCCTGTGTGACAGGGCGACAACTAAGGATGAGCTCCGGCGTGTTTGCACACTCCACGTGCAGAACCCACCAGGAAGTTGGCATGGCGCTGCGCTAATCACAGGCAGTGAGACATTTTCCGATCTCTGCAGCCGCACATCGGGAAAATGTCTCACTGCCTGTGATTAGCACAGCACCATGCCGACTTCCTGGCGGGTTCTGCACGTGGAGTGTGCAAACACGCCAGAGCTCATCCTTAATGACAACACATGAACATAAATGTGAGAATGGGACAAAACATTGTCACCCACTATAGAGAGTGCCTAAACAAGGACCTTCAAAGCAGGATCACCAGCAATATTTTTACAAAATGTGCAAATTGAAAAATATTTAAAATGAGATTTGAGATATTTAATTCCTTTTTGGTCATACATATTTTAAAAGATTGCATTATTTTTTATGCTATCCATGCTAATATATATATATATATATAAAAAAAACTACAGAAAACTCCAATCCTCCAATTTCCATTATCATTGTTCTGAAAAGCAATCCAGAATGTGTCACTGGAGTAAATATCCTGTCTGCTTAAACACAGTGCTGCCATAGCACTGGACATGCTAGCATGGTAATCCAGGCACTGCTGTGAGACACCTTTGCCAATGCAGAAAAAAGTACAGTTGCGGAGGGGCCTCTTTATGGTGGATGAGGAAAATACACAAATACAAATTACAGGATAGGCGACTTGTTACGGTACCAGCACAGTTCTCAGTGACATTGGTAGCATATTTGTGGCTGTTAACAACTTCAGCCCCAGAAAGATTTAACCCCTTAATGACCAGGCCATTTTTTGCGATACGGCACTGTATTGCTTTAGCTGACAAGTGCGACGTTGTACCCAAACAAAATTGATGTCCTTTTTTTTCCCACAAATAGAGATTTCTTTTGGTGGTATTTAATCACCTCTACAGTTTTTATTTTTTGCGCTATAAATAAAAAAAAAAGACCGACAATTTTTTGCTATAATACATATTCAAAAAATGTTGCTACACATTTTTGGTAAAAAAAAAAAAAAAAAAAAAAAAAATCGCAACAAGCATATAGTGATTGGTTTGCAAAAAAATTATAGCATCTACAAAATAGGGGATAGATTTATGGACTTTTTAAAAAAAAATTTCTGGTAATGGCGGTAATCTGCGATTTTTAGCAGGACTGCGACATTGCGGTGAACAAATCTGACCCCAAGTAAAACTTTATGGGGACCAGTGACATTATTACAGTGATGAGGACTAAAACAATGCACTGATCAATGTATAAATGACACTGGTATGGAAGGGGTTAACTGTGTTCCCTGGGTGTGTCTTAACTGTGTGGGGGATGGGCTCACTGGGACAACACAGAGATTGCTGTTCCTGATCACTAGGAACAGCAGATCTCCATGTTGTCCCCTGTCAGAATGGGGATCCGCCTTGTTTACATAGGCAGATCTCTGTTCTGCCTCTCTGTGGAGCGATCACAGGTGGCTGCCAGACACGGGAGCGCGCGTGTCTCTGCTGGCGCGCACGCCCACAGTATCTATTACACGAAACGACATACAGGTACGTCGTTTTGCGCAATAGAGCCGACCTACTGCAGTATACTGTATGTACTGTGGCTGGTCGGCAAGTGATTAAATTACAATTTTTTTTGTCGATTGGTTTTGCTTACAGTGATCAGCAGCACCCCAATATACTTTTATTTGATTCATATCAGGCTTTTTTTCACATCAGTATTTCTGGTAAATTTTAGCACAAACTTTCCATAAGTAACCTAGGCCTGTTTTGATCAGTGAAAGTAGTAGCTGCAACAAACCTAAATGCAGAATGGGAAGCCACAGGAAGGCGTCTTTCTCAAAAAATTTAAGCTAACTCAGGTGTAGGTGGTAAAAAATAGCAAGTGGCAACACAGTTTGATGGCAGTTTGTAAACTTTTTTTTCCCACAACATTACACTGGGAAGTGTTAACAAAAAGTGCACAAAAAACACTTCACATCACCGCCTAAAATTTCCTGTTTCTGATGCTCCATGCTTTTATTCCTACTTTTTAAAAGAATATTAGAGCTACAGCCAAGTTTAATTTGGTAGAAATTGCACACATGCAAAAAAGACATTTACCTCCAGCAAGGCTAGTTTAAAACACCTAAACATTTTCAAAAAACATCAAAAAATCTGGGGATTTGGTCACACCATATTGCTATATGGTGCTAAGCCCACTTACTGCGACAAAGTACCCCATGATTAGTGGGTCCTACACTATCCATAGATTGGGAGATCCTGCATCTCTGAACCATGAGAGCAATACACTCTTTTAAATGGGAGAATCTTGAGGTCTCCACCCATGACACAAGTGGACACTAATGAGAGGTAGTTAATGTCTTCACCTATTTATCCTTTGTTGCCTATCAGTACTCCTGATCTCCTGCAATCAGTTCCTGTCTACATGCATATGCACTGAAGGGAAAGCTGCATGGTATTTCTCCCAATGGTTTTCCTGAATATGACAATAGTAAACCACACCTGCATAATGATTAATCTAAACTGGAAGCCTGTGTGACAGGGTGACAACAAAGGATGAGCTCCGGCGTGTTTGCACACTCCACGTGCAGAGCCCACCAGGAAGTTGGCATGGCGCTGCGCTAATCAAGGCAGTGAGACATTTCCTGATCTCTGCAGCCGCACATCGGGAAAATGTCTCACTGCCTGTGATTAGCGCAGCTGTTAACAACTTCAGCCCCAGAAGGATTTAACCCCTTAATGACCAGGCCATTATTTTCTTCTACTGTACGGTCTTACGGCTGCACCATCTTTAAAGTGGTGTTCCTGCCGAAATTATACTTTTTAAGTAAAAATGCCCCTATAATACAAAAGCTTAATGTATTCTAGTAAAGTTAGTCTGTAAACTAAGGTCTGTTTTGTTAGTTTATAGCAGTAGTTTGTTATTTTATAAAATTACAGCAGGCCGTGGCCATCTTAACTGTGGGCATCTGAAGCCAGACTGTATTTCTTCCTAGATCTCATCCTAGCAGATCTCGCACATGCTCAGTGCAGCACAAGCAGTGTAATAGGTTTCAGGTCAGGTTTCCATAGCAACGGCAGTGTCAGAGGAAGTTGCCGCCCCTTCCCAGAAGGCATTGTAAACAGGAAATGATGCGATGGCCCACGGCCAGGGAGGAGGAAGTGGAAAATGAATACAGCAGATATACAGTAAGTGCTGAGAAAAAAAATAAAAAAATTTCCAATTTGTTTACAGTGCACAGTTTAGTGAGGGATGCTGAAGAGTTGTAAAAGTGGGTGGAACTCCACTTGAATGCATCTTTTAGGGTGTGCCCCCCAAATATCTTGTTAGTCCTCAAATGCAGGTATGTAAAAATTGCCCAGTGACAACAGTGAGAACTCACCCAGACGTGAAGGCACATGTTGCTGTTTGTCAGTAGAAATTAGAGCTTCATCCCTCAAGTATGTGTATATGGTGGGATCAGCAGAGGTAGAGAAAGAAGGCAAATCAGCAGTGATGGGTGAATACTGGCTGCTCTGTGTCTAGAAAGAGAAAAAGTATACAGGCTTTGTTGGCCAGTCAGTTATCTCCTCTGCCTACTGTAGCTGATTTTTTTGACTGCTCTGCTCAAGAAAATGTGACTGCCTTGCTTCTGTAGCCCTACCACCATGTAGTCATGTAGGGCCTGCTTGTGGAGTTTGTTGCTTGCTACTGCTGTCATGCTTGTTGCTGATACAGATAGCTGGCCTAATAATAATATGTGAGCACAGGTGTGCACACAAGATGATATACCCTCACATTACAATTCACATAAGTAAGACACAGTTTGCTATCAGATCCTTCCTTATCTCTCCTTATGTCATCAGTGATCTCTCCTTATCCTCACCTTGCAGCAGTGGATACACACTGACACTATGGCTGTACTCAACCCATCATTTTATAGTGAGGGGCTGGTTTATCAAATTCCCCCCATCATTAGCTGCAGTGGTTAAAGGGTGTTCACAGGGCATTGAGGGTGGATGCCAAAATTCACCCACTGCTAATTTTTCCTAAATCCACTCATTCAAGGCCAATTTAAATCCCAGCAAATCGCCATGAATTCATCACCATACCTTACCATAAATGATCAGATAAGTCAGGACAAGGCAAAAATGCATTCCCAATTTATACTGTTGTCCAGCCACCACTGACCTTGGAAATCTAGCTTCAGGGCCAAAATGGGCCTGATGGTAACAGGAAATTAAGACATAGCAAGATATATTGCTGTGCTCAGTATTCTAAATTCAAGTATTCTCGGATTGAAAGCACAATATTGGCACTCAGTGAGTGTCTCAGATCTCTCCTAATACTGTTCTTGTCATGAGAAGAACTTACTGTATACATAAAAAGTTGAGTAGGCTATGGGAGTACCTCATCTATGGATATTTGAGGGATAGAGCTGATATGATGGACTTTAACTTCTCCTTCATTTTCCAATTAGGACTCCATCCTTTATAAGTACTATAATATTATTGTCAGCCTACAAACCCTTGTCTTACTTATTTATTCCATGCTTACTGGCATTTTCAGAAAAAATCACATGATCTTCTGACGGTTTTACTTATATTGATCAATTTATTGTTTAAAGTACACTGGGTGTTGGATGGCTCTCCCACGAAACCTGGCACGTCATTCTTTGCGGGTTCCTCCTAGATGTGAGTCCCCATGTATGCTATTTTCCATTCAAGCGGATGATATGTTGAAATGAATTTGGTTGCGCTCCCATACAATCCAAATGTAAACAATATTTATGTGTTTCTCTCTGTTTTTGAACAGGATCTCTGTTCTAAGTCAAGAATATAAGGTCCTGAAGAAGCAAAGATGTGAAACGCGCCAACCTCTTGACATTTGTAATAACAGAGATCTCTAATTCATTGATACCCGAGTATTTTTCGAATTATTTTATATTTGTAAAATATTTTAACCCTTTGTAATGAAGACATTTAGTATTATTTTGTTTATACGTCTCTTACTGGTATCGTTAAAGTCCATCATATCAGCTCTATCTCTCAAAGAACTTACTGTACTCAGCAGGGTTGAATTTGTTCTCCTCTTGTCTTGTTGTTAGATTCTCGAATGCAGTAATACAATGATAAGAGGACAAATCAATAATGCAATTTCAGATTCTATTTAAGGTAATGACTTTCAATAACTTACTCCTTTATGTACTTGCTTTGTTCAAAAAGAAAACACTCAGATTAACTCATTGTAACTGCAGCAATCATACAACACATTCATCTTGCAGTGCAAATAGATAGATGTGTGCTAGCTAGAAAAAGATACCGTAGGAATAGCAGGATATTTCATTTGGCATTTGTTACCACTGATGATTCAAAGTGTTAAATTGCAACATCAATATTAACATTGTTTTAGGTAATTATAATGCTTAAAGCATTTGAACCCATTTAAGATTTGTATGTATTAAATAAAGAAAATAACTTCCTGCTGTGCTAATAAAATAATTCTCCAATTATACAACACATAGTCAGATTATGGCTTCATCAAATCAATGCATATTTATTGTGTAACTGTAACACAGTGTAGTTTAGCCAAGGATTCCAGGCAAACATTACCTCCTTTAATTACGTTAAGCATATATATTGTAGGCAATGTTGGAAGTTTTATGGAGTTTTATTACTGTAAAGATAATCCAACAGGCAACTTACTTAATGAAATTTACTTCAAGATTTAGAAATAAGTACATTGATTCCAATTAATTGCACATAGGCCTTGGGAGTACCCACATGCACTGTTTCATAGTCCAAAGCCGCTGGGGTTATGTTTTTTGTTTTGCTTGCAAATAGCACACAGTGTAGACTTCAAATCGATTTTAAAAAGGGACTGAATTGATCTATTTGTTCTTGAATTGAAAGTTGAGGGAACATTTAGAAAAATATATTTAAAGTGACCCTGTTTGCATAGGGAAACTGTATGTTAAAGCATACCTGTCATAGTAAAGGCAAGTTACTTACCTTTCCAATAACCTGCTTGTTAATATGTAGCCTCTTATCTTCCCCACAGATGCTGGGAGTATTTCACACTTTCGGGTTTGTGAAATACCTGCTCTCTAACTACATGCTGTGGTTTCTCCTGCAAGCTCGTATGTCACTACAGGAACCACTGAATGTGTTGGGGAACACAGTTATTTGACCCATCCAACTAAATATTTGCAATGGTAGATAAGAAGTGAACAGGTGGTATATCAACAAAGATGAGTATAGTGCCTCTTCTATTGAAGGTATGCTTTAACATACAAATTGACCCTGGGCAAAGGGAGTCACTTTCAGTAGGTGAGTTGCATGGGTTTTAGTATAAATTTAATTTATCTTCATGCCCTCCATTCCAATGATCGCGTACTAAGATCATACACAATGCACTTGGGGATTTGTACATTTTTTCTTTAGTTACTATATATTGGATGTTATGCTCCTTTGTTCTCTTTAGCCAAGTAGGTATAAAACATTGCAAATGCATCTTTTGCATTATTTATGTGGCCAGCAGTTGAGCTTTTTTTTTGTTTTGTTTTTTTTGTTTTTTTGTTTTTGCTCCTTTTCTATTTTCTCCTTAATTTCTGTTGTAAAAAACCTTTTTTGTTAGCAATATGATAGCAATAGGTAGCGACAGGTACTCTTTTTTTAAAAAACTCGGGTCTATTAGACCCTAGATCTCTCCTCTGCCCTCAAAGCATCTGACCACACCAAGATCGGTGTGATAAAATGCTTTCCCAATTTCCCAATGGCGCTGTTTACATCCGGCGAAATCTAAGTCATGAAATGCTCGTAGCTTCCGGTTTCTTAGGCCATAGAGATGTTTGGAGCCATTCTGGTCTCTGATCAGCTCTATGGTCAGCTGGCCGAATCACCAGCTGCATTTTCAGGTTCCCTGTTGGGACAGGAGAGCCAGAGAAAAACATGGAAGACGGTGGGGGGGTCATTCCCTCCCACTGCTTGTAAAAGCAGTCTAGAGGCTAATTAGCTGCTAGGATTGCTTTTACATGAAAGCCGACCGCTGGCTGAAAAGAATGATACCAAGATGATACCTAAACCTGCAGGCATCATTCTGGTATAACCACTCAAAGTCCAGCAACATACCAGTACGTTGCTGGTCCTTGTGGGGCATATATTGTAAACTTTTTTTTCATGCAGCCTGTGGGCTGAACGAAAAAAAGAGATTGATCAGTGGGTATGCCCACCATTAGAATACCTCCCTTCATCCACCCACTTCTAATGATGGGCATACATGCACCATTTATATATGCCGAAGCATGGGGGCATCCTCCCGCAAAAGGCAGGAGCAAATCGCTCCTCCACCCACTGCTGTCCCCACGCTTCGGCATATATGCTGAAGTATGTAACTGTGGTGGTGAAATCACCTCCGACAGCGCTGGAGTCACGGCTTTATATATCGTGGGAGCAAACGCTGTTGCTGTCAAGATAAATAAATCCGCGCTGCAACTGAATGGCGTACCTGCTAAGCAAATGATGGTTAACCAAAAAACTAAGTAACATTACAGTATAACAGTAATACTTACCATACCTGCTAAGCAAATACAAAAAAAACATAGTAAGAAATAAAACATTTAACGCAACCTGTGCCTACCTAAAATATATATATGCCGAAGCATGGGGGAATCCTCCCGCAAAAGGCAGGAGCAAATCGCTCTTCCACCCACTGCTGCCCCCACGCTTCGGCATATATGCTGAAGTATGTAACTGTGGTGGTGAAATCACCTCCGACAGCGCTGGAGTCACGGCTTTATATATCGTTGGAGCAAACGCTGTTGCTGTCAAGATAAATAAATCCGCGCTGCAACTGAATGGCGTACCTGCTAAGCAAATGATGGTTAACAATAAAACAAAGTAACATTACAGTATAACAGTAAGACTTACCATACCTGCAAAGCAAATAAAAAAAAAAACATAGTAAAAAATAAAACATTTAACGCAACCTGTGCCTAAAATATATATGCCGAAGCATGGGGGCATCCTCCCACAAAAGGCAAGAGCAAATCGCTCCTCCACCCACTGCTGCCCCCACGCTTTGGCATATATGCTGATGTATGTGGTGGTGAAATCACCTCCGACAGCGCTGGAGTCACGGCTTTATGTATCGTGGGAGCAAACGCTGTTGCTGTCAAGATAAATAAATCCGCTCTGCAGCTGAATGGCGTACCTGAAAACAATAAAATGGTTACCAACAAAACACAGTGAACAGTATATATAAATATAAAAAAATTGCATATCTGAAAAGCAAACATGGTAAAACATAATAACAATAAAACATTGCAGAATAGAATACAGTAAAAAAGAGCAGAACAATAGAGAGAGAATAGAGAGAGAGAGTACAATAAAACAACAACTATTTTTGTTTTTTTTATTTTATATTTTTTTTGTGTTTTTATTTTTTTTATTTTTATTTTTTTTTTTACACTTTTTTTAGTAACTTTACTTTTGTAACTGGTACCAGGTTTGGGTCTTTCAAAATGCGATGGCATCTTGGGAGACCCTGGGAAAGTGTGTCCTAGTCTGTGCAGTGCTGTACCCTACGCTAATACTCAACTAGTGTATGGTAGCGTTCAAAACATTCACCCATGCAAAGACCAGGATTGCCAGGACAGGAGAGACAATAACACCGGGTGTCACACCTAAATCCGCGCTTGCTACAGACATGACATTTTTTTGGGGGGGCTTGTTGGGTAGGGGTACCGGGAGGGCATATGAAAATGCCTCTCATGCAGCCGGCCTACTGCATTTGGTTGGGGATGGTGAGGTGGAGCACCGTCTGGATACAGAAAGGCTCTGACGATCTCTTCCTGGAATTTAAGAATGGATCCAGTCCATCCTGAAGCTCTGTATAGCACATGAGCATTCAGCAAAGCCAATTGAAATAAATAAACAGACACTTTTTTGTACCAGCGTCTGGCCTTACGGGCAACTAGGTACGGCGCCAACAACTGGTCGTTGAGGTCCACCCCTCCCATATTTTGGTTATATTTGTGGACACAGAGGGGTTTCTCCACAACACCAGTCGCCGTAGTAATTTGGGCCGTCGTGTCTGCATGAAGGGAGGTGAGAACGAAAACATTCTTCTTTTCCCTCCACTTCATAGCGAGCAAATTATTACACTTCAAGCAGACTCTCTCCCCCAGCCTAAGACGGGAATCTACAAGCCAATGGGGAAAGCCCCCGCGATTAGGTCGCACGGTGCCACATGCTCCAATCTGCTGATCAAACAAGTGACTAAAAAGTGGCACGCTCATGTAATAATTGTCCATGTACAAGTGGTACCCCTTTCCGAATAAGGGTAACACCAAGTCCCACACTATCTTGCCAGCGCTTCCTATGTAGTCAGGGCAGTTTGTCGGCTCTACGTGACTATCTTTGCCCTCGTAAACCATAAATCTACATGTATAGCCTGTGGCCCTGTCGCAGAGCTTATACATCTTGACCCCGTATCTGGCACGCTTGCTGGGAAGGTACTGTTTGAATGACAAGCGGCCAGAAAATTTAATCAGGGACTCATCAATGCAGACAACTTGATGGGGAGTAAACAAGTCTGCAAAACGTTGGTTGAAGTGGTTTACGAGGGGCCGAATTTTGTAGAGCCGATCGTATCCAGGGTCTCCACAAGGACGACAGAGTTCATTGTCGTTGAAGTGCATGAACCGCAAAATCTGCTCGTATCGTGCCCTGGCCATGGAAGCAGAGAACATGGGCATATGGTAAATTGGGTCAGTGGACCAATATGACCGCAACTTACCCTTTTTATTTATGCCCATGTTGAGGGAAAGGCCCAGAAAGATCTTAAATTCGGAGACCGTAATTGGTCTCCAATCTCTGGCAAGGGGGGACTGGGGATTAGCGGTGATGAATTGACCAGCATATAAATTGCTTTGGTCCACAATAGATCTATAGAGATCTTCGGTGAAAAACAGCGAATAAAAATCCAGTGGCGTAAAATCAACTGTTTCCACCTGAATTCTGGGTTGGCCAGTGAATGGGGGAAGTACGGGTGCTGCAGAAGTGGTGGGTTCCCAATTCGGATTGGCAAATGCAGCAGGAAGGGCACTATGGGCACGATGGGCCTGTCTTTGTCTTCTTGGTGGCAGCGGGACACTACTTGTGCTTGCCACCTCGCCAGCTTGAACTGCACTTATGGGACTCACCACGTCACCAAGTGTTACTGCAGTGCTGGATATACGACCAGGGTGTACTAGGCCGCTGGTGCTTGCCAGTTCACCAGAAGGAATAGCAGCACTAGTACTTAGTACTTCTCTGCTCCATACGAGAGCCCTGCGGCTCTTGCACTTCAAGGATAGAAGAAGAAGATTTGGGTCTGGTACGCCTGACCTAAGCAGGGACCACAACTCCGTCGTCAGAGCTATCTGTCATGGAGCCGCTGTCCTCTACAGGATCGTATTCTGAGCCTGAATCTGACAGATGAGTGACTTCCTCTTCACTATCTGTCATGCTCAGAAACGTGTAGGCCTCTTCACTAGTGTACCTTCGATTTGTCATTTTGGGCTCTAAATGTAGATGTACACTAGTGAGACTCACAGGCAAAAAAGCTCATGACTGTCAGCGACTGATTCAAAACGCTACCAAAAAACTGTTAGCGATCGCAGGGATCAGGCCTGACTCTGCGAACGCTGCAGTTATGTGTGCTTAGTGTTTTGTAAGTGTCAGTGATCGATCGATACTGCACTTGGGTGGGCTGGGCTGGACTGGGCGGAGGGGCAAAATGTAGGTGTTAGCAGGTATCTGGGCTGATCCCACTAACACTGCGTTTATGGGAACCCTAAACTACTGGGGACACTAGTATAGATCCGATCGGATCAGATATCGATCCGCTCAGATACTATAGCACTAAGGGAGGTATATGCTGCGTGCGTGGGTGTTAGCGGTACTGGCGCTAACCTGATGCTGCCTAAGGCGACGCAGACCTTATCTGACCCTAAAAACTTAACTTATATCACCGCCGGCAATTAGGGGGTTAAACCTTTATAAGGTAATAAACGGCGGGTGCCCTAAAACTATAAAAAACAAACTAACCAGCGTCACCCGTAACACTTATACGGTAATCGCTGGTGAAAGGGTTAACTAGGGGGCAATCAGGGGGTTAAAACCTTTAGTAGGTAGTATATGGGGGTCCCTGTCGCTATAAAACACTGACAGCGAACCTATATATTTACCTCCCTAACTAGCGTCACCTGTGTCACTAATACAGCGATCAGAAAAACGATCGCTTAGTGACACTGGTGACGGGGGTGATCAAGGGGTTAACCTTTATTAGGGGGGGTTAGGGGGGTACCCTGGACCTAAAGGTGGGTACCTCAGACCTAAAGGGGGCTAACCTAACTGCCCTAACACTTATAACTGTCACAAACTGACACCAATGCAAAAAAAAAACTGCTATTGGTGTCAGTGTGACAGGGGGTACAGGAGGGTGATCGGGGGGTGAAGGGGGGTGAAAAGTGTGCCTGGCGTGTTCTACTGAACGTGTTGTGTTGGTGCACTTACTTGGATGTCTTCTCTCCTCGGCGCCGGATCGAAAAGACCGACTCGAGGAGGGATGACATCACTTCCTGTGCCTCTGTTTACATTACAGAGGCACAGGAAGGATTTTCATTCTCCGGGAGCGATCGGGAGGGGGTGGCCACGAATGGATGGCCTCCCCCTCACCTCTCATCGCCCGGGAAGGAATGGCGACCGCCTCTGGCACCGGGGGGGGTCCGATCGGATCCCCCACCCGCGGAAGGCAGATCACGTATATGTACGTGATTCTGCCTGTCCGTGCCACCTTGCCGACGTACATCGGCGTGAGGCGGTCGTCAAGTGGTTAAAAAATTGTGTTAAAAATGTTCTACATTTATTTTGGACAAACTGTTTCTGTTGTAGAAAATAGAAATCTACTTTTTAAGGAGTTCTCTGCTCTAGCATCTGATGGATATTTGATATATATTTGATGGAAAGTTTGAATAATAAA
Source organism: Aquarana catesbeiana (assembly GCF_042186555.1). NCBI lineage: Eukaryota > Metazoa > Chordata > Amphibia > Anura > Ranidae > Aquarana > Aquarana catesbeiana. The sequence goes on along the minus strand of NC_133327.1, from coordinate 391,675,004 downwards.
TGAATAAAGAGATAGGATAGATTTTTTTCTCTGATATGATACATTTTCTTAATTTGATGAATGTTTTTCCTCACAGGGATAAACTGGATCAGGCATAGGATTCTATACTTATTTTTTTGCAGCTGTCTGCCCTTCTCCCCAGCCAAATAAGTTCATAGTTACATAGTTGGTAAGGTCAAATAAAGACACCAGTCCATCCAATTCAATGTATGTGTGCAAGTGTTTATGTCACTACCATTTCTCATATCCCTGTACATTGCATTCACTAAGAAACACATCCAAAAATGTTTTGAATTTACACTTCCTGTGGACACCACCAACTGTGGAAGGGAGTTCCACGTCCTTACTGCTCTAACAGTAAAGGACACTCTTAAGGTTAAACTGTTTCTCATCCAGCTTTATTAAGTGGCAAGGTGCCTTCTTAAGATGCCCAAGATCGAATAGTTATTGTGATCATAGCTCCTCTTAAGTGTGTTTCTCCAGAGAGAATGCATTTAGTGTTTGCAACTGCTCCTCATAACTCAGGTCCATAAACCCCCATATTATCTTTGTTGCCCTTCTCTGAACTTTCTCTAGTTAAAGCACATTCTTCCTGAGGACTGTTGACCATAACTGGAAGGCATACACAAGAAGATATGACTGGACCAGAGTTTTGTAAAGTGGTAGAATTATATTTTGTTCTCTTGGATAGATACTCTTTTTTTTATATGTGCTAATAGTCTGCTAGCCATTAGGGATGAGCTTTGAGTTCGACTCAAACATCGGCTGTTCGCCAGTTCGCCGATCAGCAACACCTTTTGGGGTGTTCGCGGCAAATTTGAAAGCCGTGGAACACCCTTTTAAAGTCTATGGGAGAAATCAAAAGTGCTAATTTTAAAGGCTTATATGCATGGTATTGTCATAAAAAGTGTTTGGGGACTTGGGTCCTGCCCCAGGGGACATGTATCAATGCAAACAAAAGTTTTAAAAATGGCCTTTTTTTCGGGAGCAGTGATTTTAATAATGCTTAAAGTCAAACAATAAAAGTGTAATATTCCTTTAAATTTCGTACCTGGGGGGTGTCTATAGTATGCCTGTAAAGGGGCGCATGTTTCCCGTGTTTAGAACAGTCTGACAGCAAAATGACATTTCAAAGGAAAAAAGTCATTTAAAACTACTCGCGGCTATTAATGAATTGAGGTCAATTCATTAATCCGTGATGGCATGGAGGGAGGCTCCCGCTGTTTGACACTTCTCCTCTTCTGACTGTTCTTAAAAGGCGGAGGGCAGGGCCACCCAGTGACCCCATCCACCTCTGACGCAAGGGAACTTGATGGGGACTTCCCTGTGGCATTCCCCGTGACGTCAGAGGGGCGGGTGACCCCGCCCCCTCTGACATCACGGGGAATGCCACAGGGAAGTCCCCGTCAAGTCCCCGTGCATCAGAGGGTGGCGGGGTCACCGGGTGGCTCTGCCCCCCATTATTTAAGAACCGTCAGAAGAGGAGAAGCGTCACACAGCAGGAGCCTCCCTCCATGCCATCATGGATGCGGAGCGGCCGAAGATGAAGAGAAGAAGTGGAGAGAAGAAGATGAAGAGAAGAAGATGAAGAGAAAAAGATGAAGAGAGAAGCGTCACACAGAGGGAGCCTTCCATTCAATCATGGATGCGGAGCGGCCCGAAAAGAAGATGAAGATGAAGAGAAGAAGATGGGAGGGAGATGCCGGATGAGAACACCGGAGAAAAAAGCAGAGGATCGGAGGGAGAAGAAGATGGAGGAAGAAACTGAAGGAAGATAGAAGAAAGAAGAAAGAAGATAAAAGATGGAAAAAAGAAGACTTTAAATAAAGTAATTGTCAAAAACTGTCTCTTGTCATTTTTAACATTTTTGACAGTTTTTTTGTGAAATGGTAGGGGTACTTTTGTACCCCCTTACCATTTCAATCAGGGGGGGCCGGGATCTGGGGGTCCGCTTGTTAAAGGGGACTTCCAGATTCCGATAAGCCCCCCGCCCGCAGACCCCCACAACCACCAGCCAAGGGTTGTGGGGATGAGGCCCTTGTCCTCATCAACATGGGGACAAGGTGCTTTGGTGGGCTACCCCAAAGCACCCTCCCAATGTTGAGGGCATGTGGCCTGGTACGGTTCAGGGGGGCGCTCTCTCGTCCCCCCTCTTTTCCTGCGGCCTGCCAGGTTGCATGCTCAGATAAGGGTCGGGTATGGATTTTTGGGGGGACCCCACGCCAATTTTTTTTTTAATTTTGGCACGGGGTTCCCCTTGAAATCCATACCAGACCATTTTTTGAGGGGGACCCCTACGTCATTTTTTTTTTATTTTGGCGCGGGGTTCCCCTTAATATCCATACCAGACCTGAAGGGCCGGGTATGGAACTAAGGGGGACCCCCACGCCAGTTTTTTTAAATTTTGGTTCGGGGTTCCCCTGTGGGGAATTCCCATGCTGTTTTTATCAATGAACTTTTATGTGTATTGTCGGACCGGCAATTCATTAATAGCCACGAGTAGTTTTAAATGAATTTTTTTCCTTTGAAATGTCATTTTGCTGTCAGACTGTTCTAAACACGGGAAGCATGCGCCCCTTTACAGGCATAATATAGACACCCCCCAGGTACAAAATTTAAAGGAATATTACACTTTTATTGTTTCACTTTAAGCATTATTAAAATCACTGCATCCGAAAAAACTGATGTTTTTAAAACTTTTTTTGCATTGATACATGTTCCCTGGGGCAGGACCCGGGTCCCCAAACCCTTTTTAGGACTATACCATGCAAATTAGCCTTTAAAATGAGCACTTTTGATTTTGAACGTTCGAGTCCCATAGACTTCAATGGGGTTCTAACATTCGTGCAAAATTTTGTTCTGTTCGCAAGTTCTTGTGCGAACCGAACCGGGGGGTGTTCGGCTCATCCCTACTAGCCATGCTTACTGTAGCTTGGTATTGCGTGTTATTGCTAAAACTGTATTTTACTAGTACCCCCAGATCCTTTTCCATCCTTGAATCCCAGAGATTTCTCCCTGGCAAGTAACTTGCACTCATATTTTTATCCACAAGTGTATTACTTTACATTTTTCAATATTAAACCGCAACTGCCATGTAGTGCCCACCCCTTTATTTTAGGTTTTCTTGTAAAGTTGCTGTTGTGAAGTTATTGCCCTGCTTAGCTTCGTATCATCAGCAAATACTGGGATTGAACTATTTATTCCAACCTATACATTGTTTATAAACAAGTTAAACAGAATTGGTCCCAGGACAGAGCTTTGGGGTTACCCTACCTAAAACTCTAGATCATTCAGAAGATATGCTATTTATCCCCACCCCCTGGACACACTCCTGTAACCAGTTTTCTATCCAGGTACATATACTATTGTCAATACCAACAGACTTCAATTTGTAAATTAAGTGTTTATTGGGTACTATTTCAAATGCTTTGGCTAAATCCAGATATGCCATGTCCACAGGCCTTCCTTTATCCAAATTACAGCTTACCACCTCATAAAATGTTAACAGGTTGGTCTGGCAAGAATAATATTAAAAAAAAAAACAAGCTGGTAACTACTAATCATACTATTTTTATCAGCAAATTCTTGGATGTGGTCCCTTATCATCCTCTCCAATAGTTTACATACTATAGATGTAAGACTTACTGGTCTATAGTTCCTAGTTTTATATCTTGTTCCTTTTTTAATATTTATACCACGTTAGCTTTTTGCCAATTAGCTGGTACCATTCCAGTCAGTAAGCTGTTCTTAAAAATTGGGAATAACGCTCTGGCTTTAACATGGCTAATGCCGCGTACACACGGTCGGACTTTCCGGCATACTTGGTCCGGCGGACCAGAGTGTGCCGGACAATCCGCCCGTGTGTGGGCGGCGGCGGACTTTTCCGGCGGACTTCTTCCCAAAAGCCCGCCGGACCTAGATTTTAAACATGTTTGAAATCTTTCCGTCGGACTCAGTTTCGGGCGGAAAGTCCGCTCGTGTGTGTGCTGGTCCGACGGAAAGCCCGCTCGTGTGTACGCGGCATAAGTTTTTTGAGCACTCTCAGGTGTTAACCATCTGGTCCTGGTGATTTATTCAAATAATTTTTTTTTTTTAGCCTTTTTTGAACACTGGCTTTTGTTAGTCATAAAAGTACATTCCGTGTAATGTTACTGACAATACTGTCTTGTTTATTAGACCTCTCCTTTTCCTTTGTAAAAACACAGGAAAGAATATATTTAATACAGTTACCTCCTCCCTGTCACTTGTGATCAACTTGCCCTGAACAACTTTTTTGAGGCCAATATGCTCTGACCCTGCCTTTTTACTATTAATATATTTAAAACATTTATTTTTATTTTTTTTGCTCTTCTCCGCTATGTGTCTTTCGTAGTCTATTATAGCTGCCCTGATTGTGCTGTTATATTTCTTCTTGCATTTTATGTAGTGTCCGAATGCCAATGGCTATCCTTCAGCTTTACATGTTTAAAGCACAGCATTTCCTCATTAACCACTTCAGCCCCAAGCCTCTTTTTACACTAGTTGTTTACAAGTTTACAAGTTAAAATATTTTTTTTTTGCCAGAAAATTACTTAGAACCCCCAAACATTATATATATTTTTTTCTAACACCCTAGAGAATAAAATGGCGGTCATTACAATACTTTCTGTCACACTGTATTTGCTCAGCGTTCTAACAAGCACACTTTTTTTTAGAAAAAATACACTTTTTGAATTAAAAAATAAGGCACCAGTAAAGTTAGCCCAATTATTTTGTATATTGTTATAGATAATGTTACACAGAGTAAATTGATACCCAACATGCCACGCTTCAAAATTGCTCCCGCTCGTGGAATGGTGACAAACATTTACCCTTAAAAATCTCCATAGGCGATGTTTAAAAATTTCTACAGGTTACCAGTTTTGAGTTACAAAGGAGGTCTAGGGCTAGAATTATTGCTCTCACTCCAATTCCCCAGTACACACGGTCGGATTTTCCGATGGAAAATGTGCGATCGGAGCGTGTTGTAGGAAATTCCAACTGTGTGTGGGCTCCATTGGACTTTTTCCATCGGATTTTCCGACACACAAAGTTTGAGAGCAGGCTATAAAATTTTCCAACAACAAAATCCGATCTTGTCAATTCCGACCGTGTGTGGACAATTCCGACGCACAGTGCCACGCATGCTCAGAAGAAATTCCGAGACGGAACAGCTCGGTCTGGTAAAATTAGCGTTCGGAATGGATAGAGCACTTTCGTCAGGCTGCAGTGTTTAAAATTGTTTAATACAGCGCACTCTGTTCTTCTTTATAATGCAGAAAGAACAAAGTAGTTTTGCTGCTGATATTCACACAGAGTTCTTACAAACTTCTTTCTTTATTATTTATCATGATCCTCTCAATACCTCAATATATTATGATTTGTCACATCTGACCAAAAATCTATATCATTTTTTTTGTGTTTTTTTTTTTTTTTTTCAAGCCTGATGTGATTTTTTTTTTTAATTTTTTTGGTTTGTATTTTTTTCAAGGCTGATCTTGTTGTTATTTTTTTTTAAAGTTATTTAACATTCAGAATATTTTTGTGTGTGTTTTGTGTGTCAAGTTACCACAACACCATTATTATCTTGTATTATTTAATCTCAAGGAGGTTGCTTGGTGTTGGTGTCCCTTGTTAATTTCACATTGTACTTTAGAAATATACCTGAATCCTCACAAACAAACTGTCCTTTTTGAAGGAAAACACACATAGGCGAGTATAATTGAAACAAAAAAACCTTTATTAAGGGCTCATAACTAAACAAAGAGGGAGGCAACGCTGGAGAAACTGCAGAAATTGGTGAAGCCTTTGGCCCCCAGGGCACACATCAATTATTTTCCTGCAAAATTGGTGGCCTGAGGAGTCCATATCTAAGGGAGTGCAGTCTGGTCCAGAAGTCCAAGAGATCATGAAAGCAGCAGATGACATGTATGTCCCCAGGCTGTGGTCATACAAGAGCCTGCATCTTTTGTCAGACCAGACTGAACCCAGGGTCATCACTCTCTGGTCTTCCTTCCACGCTTCCTTCCATGCTGTGGCTGTAGTGGTGGAGTTGTGGCAGGAGGAGGAGGAGGATGTTCCAACTCACTCAGGTGGGTATTGGGTGTGATTTCACCCCTCACCCCCTTAGTTAAGACTTTATAAAGAAGGTCCTCACACAGCTGGCGTTGGCCCTCCTGCATGTCCTGCAGTTTGGTGGTAGCCATGCAGGCAAAGGCCTCTTCAGGAGTGGGGGTGGCTCTGAGGGACGCAGAAGCCTCCTGAATGAGCCTGAGCGCTAAATCCTGCACGTGACTCCCCTTCCTGGATCTTTTGGTTGGAAGGCGGAGGGGAGGAACCTGCGATTCTGTCAGGCTCCTACTGGGCCCAGGCTTCTCCTAGCTGCCAGTTAGCCCCGCCTCCTCCTGGCTGCCACTAACCCCCACCTCCTCCTGGCTGCCACATTCCACAGCCTCCTCCTGTGTGCCACATTCCACAGCCTCGTCCTGGCTGAGGTCTTCCCGTGTATGAAAAAGGGACATAGTTTTAGTTTTTACTTCTTCAATCACACACAATTTTAACCTCATGACTTTTGCAAATTGAATGGTAACAAATTCAACAGATTATCATTCTGACCCCCGCATTTTTCATTCTTGTCCCAATTATTTTTGCCCACTACTGTCCATTGATATGTACAACACTTTATTAATTCAGCAATTAGTGATCAATAATAACATCTAGTAAACATCATTTATTTATTGCCCAGAAATCTGTAGAAGAATGCTATACCTGACTCCAGCTGGGCTCCTCCATTTCTTCCTGGCTGGAAGTCCCAGGTTGGACATTGGAAGCCTCAGCTGGGGTGGAAGGAAGAGTGGAAGGAAGGGTTGAGAGGGATTCCCTGACTCCAGTCTGGTCTGACAGAAATCGCAGTCTTTCATAGTACCACAGCCTGGGGACATAAATGTCATCTGCTGCAGCTCCTGATCTCTGGGAATCCATGACCTTCTTGCGCTCCCTAAGATAAGTGCTCCTCAGGCCACCAATTTTGGCTTTTAAATAGGGTATGGTTGCTGTGGGGACCACCGGCGTCACCAACTCCAGCAATTTCTCCAGCACTGCCTGCCTCTTTTGTTTATTGTTGTATTGGGGGTGTTTCACCTGCCACAGACAGGGCAGCTCCCTGTATTTGTCTATGAACAGGGGGAGGAAGTTGTGGTCATTGAAGCCATCCATTTTATCTGCAAGACACAACACGAGACAAACCCTAATGTCAGGCAAAACTCTCCTAATCTTGTTACAATATAGGCCCCAATCTAGAAGCAGTATAGGCCCAAGTTTAGATCTTACCTTCGTTATCACGATCGGTGCCTTCCTCCGCTCACAGATCGTAGTACTACGCACGCGTGTAACACTTTATAGACACTGCGCATGTGCGAAACTCCGCCCGCCCCTGACGTTCTTTCTAGTCTATTCTAGTCTATTCCCTGCCCCTTCTCGTTCGGCGCAGTGGGGGAAGAGCACATGGCGAAGACACAGCAGGTGCATGCTAATTACAGCAACGAGGAGGAGGAAAGCCCAGAGCCAGAAACGTCTGGATCCAGAAGGAGACGATTTAAGGCATCAAATATGTCCTTTGGGGAGATGTTGGAGATGGTCAACATACTGAAGAAGGCCGACTATGACGGGAAATATAGACCTTACCCCAATCCCAATGTCCGAAAGGCCAAGATCATGGCAAAAGTGGTCAAGAGTCTGCACCGGAATTTTGGGGTACGACGATCGAAAGATCAGCTCAGGAAGCGGTGGTCGGACCTGAAATTAAGAGAGCATGAGCAGTACAGAAGGATCCGGAGAGTGCTGCAAAAAAGTAAGTAGTTGTCCTGTGTTTCTATTCTTTATGTATATTACGTTCGTGCTGCTCCATGTGCTTTTCTTAACTGTTGTCCAGTTAAAAAAGTCAACTTTCATGTTCATGGGCACATTATTCGTTCGTATAAAACATTGTTCGTTCTGCCTAGAAAACACCATGTTTTGTCCAGATGCATTTGCCAACATTTTTTATGGCCTACTTGTCTGAAAATAATTTGGTTGTGTAGATGGGTTTGTAACTAGAATGAAATGCAAACTAGATTCTGTGTAAGAAGAGGACACTCAGCAGTTTTCACATCTGGACGCTGGAGCACTAGTGTGGGACACAAGAACACACTTTTTATTAGGGGGCCCCACACAGGTGCTCCAGTGTATACTATAGGGGGGTCTCCATCTGTGAAGCTTGTACAAAACAAAGGACAATAAAAATTCTACATTTTGGAACTCTGCCAAAACAGACAATTGTACCCCACTTCCAAGCAATGTTTCATATTCCTATTCCTGCCATAAAATATCTGTGTGCTAAGTATACCTATTTTTTTTTACATAGGGGATAAAAGACTCGGAGGACACCCCTCATCCGAGGAGACAACAGACCCCCCACCTCATGAAGAAGTGGAGACCCACCAAAGACAACAGGAGGAGGAGGAGGAAGGAGACGTGGTGGAAACAGTCACCACATCAGGTTAGTGTCTGCGACCAAAGGCTCAGGTAAGAGATGGATGCCGGCATATTTATAATACATGTTTTTTTTTGTTTCTATCTTTTTAGGTTATCCTCAATAATAAAGTAGCTGTGAGGAAGATGTTGCACCCACGAAACACGTCCCTTGATCCCCCGTGATGGCAGCTAGCACATGTTGACATTCGGCAATTTGTGTGCATCTTCAAAATTTGGCTTTTCCTGGGGTGACTTCACCCCATCTGAACGCAATATCAAACACAGTTTGTAAATACTCATGTCTGATATTGCCTTCAAGTTCTACCAAATGTGAACTTTGTAAGTTCAAGATTTGTGTCTTTCTTGTTGGTTTTAAACATGCCTGTTTTATCTTAAATGGACATTTCTACTTTTTCTAATGTGACCCCAAAAATTGTTATACAACAAACATGTTGGTTTGTTTTAAAAACCTTTTACAAATGCACATGTGATTGTGCTGGTATGAAAAAGATTGTTAATCAAGAATGTGTGGATTATTGTCGCAACGCTCCAAAACTTTTGTTGTGCTCTAATTGGTGTTTTCTGTGACAATGGGGGTTAGTTTCTAAGGGAAAATCCACTTTGCACTACAAGTGCAGTTTCAACTGCACTTGTACTGCAAATTGTCTTTGCCATTAGTAAATGACACCCAACAGTGCTTTATAATGTTACACAATCACGCCATTTTCAGGACTCACCACATTTCTGTCAGGGTCAGCTAAAAGAAACATAAGCAGTAAATGTCACCAAAGATTTTAGTAGTTTAAATGTTTTTTCTTATTTGAACAAGATTTCAGACATTGTCTGGCATAATGATAGCCCCCTACCCACAAAGTATTCAAGGTATCTTAGCCAGACATCACGGGCACTCAGGGGGGGCAAGCCAGGACGGCCACTTTCAAGCGTCGTCAGGGTTGGTTCATTTTGAATTCCAGCCTCAGGCTCAACTGAGCCAGCATAGTTGGCAGAATGTTGACATAAAAAGTTGTGGAGAACACAGCACGCCAGGATGATATGATTCAGTTTGTACTCCGCCATGTGTATAGGTGTAAGAAATAGGCGGAACCGACTCGCCATTATTCCAAACGTGTTCTCCACCACTCTTCTGGCTCTGGCCAGCCGGTAATTAAAAACCCTCTGGTCCGGGGTGAGGGTCCTCATCGGGAATGGCCGCATAAGATGGTCCCCCCAGCGCAAAAGCTTCATCTGCAACGAAGACGAATGGGAGTCCTTCCACATTGTCTTCTGGAGGTGGCAAGTCCAAGCTGCCATTCTGGAGATGCCTGTAGAACTCCGTCTGGGCGATGACTCCACCATCTGACATCCGGCCATTCTTTCCCACGTCCACATACAGGAATTCGTAAGTAGCCGACACCACTGCCAACATCACAATACTATTGAACCCCTTATAGTTGTAATATTATGACCCCGAGTTGGGTGGTGGGACGATGTGGACGTGTTTCCCATCAATTGCCCCTCCGCAGTTAGGAAAGTCCCACCATTGGGCAAAGTGGGAGGCCACAGTCTGCCATTCCTGTGGGTTGGAAGGAAACTGTGGAGTCAAACAAGAAAAAAAAAATAGTCATTTTGCACATAAACAGGGAAAGCAGATTAGACACAAACATTCTTGGCCAACATCAATATAACATTTATTTATGGGGGTTTTTAAAGACCAAAGTATAAGGTCCACCTATCAGATTCCCCCTCCCCCCTCTCATGGGCCATTTCTAACATTATAGGGGGGGGGGCTCTTGGACAGGTAACCCTCTCCACTTCATTGGGAGATGAATGCCTAAATAATGTGTATTACTTTGGCCAGCCCCTCCTTACTTTACACTATTGGCAGCCCACTGGACAGGTAAGAAGTGTCATAATACAAAGAGATAAATACACACTGTATACATTTTAGAACATCTGGACATTCTGCTATTACCTAGCAAGATAATAATAGTATACAAAGCTTGCAACAGTACCATTTGAAAGTATACAGACAGGCCCTTGCACTACATGCTTTGGGGAATTCATCTATACATCTGACCACAAAAGAGATGGGTATAGTGTGTATGGGTTTGGCAAAGTCAGCAGATAGATGATTGAGGATAGATAGAGAATTGGTATCAGCTGACTTAGCAGTTGGGGGGAGGGAGGGTTCCAAATGATTTGGGGACCCCAAAAAAAAGCCTCTGGTACTCTGAATGAATTTTAAGCACCAATCAAATTTAAAAACATTTTTGGGGGTATTTAGGGTAAAGCACTACTATGGAGCTGATAAAATACATTGTTAAGTGACTACATGAGGTGAATATAGGGCCAGGAGACCATGCTGGGGAGGTAAGTGAAGGCAAATATGTATGAAGGACAAAAAAATAATTACATAAAAATCCAGCATGCATGAGGACAAAGGGGACATTCACAGCATATTACAATCATGGTAATTAGGGAATGAGAAAAGAAATACAATATATTATCAAACATTATATACAATAAAATGTGATGTTAAAGGATAAATCTTAGCTTAATATACTCCTTCTGCAGGACCTGGATGATGGCAGAACAGGTCTCTGGGATAATGATACCCAGAGCCTGGGGGGAGATGCCTGTCGAGAACTTCAAGTCCTGCAGGCTTCTCCCCGTCGCCAAGTACCGCAGGGTTGCGACTAGCCTCTGCTCCGGAGTGATGGCTTGCCTCATGCAGGTATCCTGCCTGCTAATATAAGTGGTCAGCAAAGCTAACAAATCATCAGGATTATTCTCACGGATCTCACAGAGCAAAGGCATGTGCCAGAACTGGTCACGCTGAAGCAACTAGTTCTTGCTCCATGAACTCCTCCCCACCCTGTTCATGGACTGGACTTGTGTCAAGGTAAGGACCCCAACACCAAGCCCCCGCACAGCACAAACTCTACAGTACGAGGAGTACGTATACGCAACATGGCTAGAAAACGGTCGGCTGCTCAGAACGAAGTAACAGAACGCACTGAAGAACAGCAAGGCCTGTGAAGAGCGACCTGAAAAACAGTAACGAACGAACAAGAACACAATGACAAGAGTCACGCGTAAACAATGTAAAGTATATTATTCCTGTGCTACCATGTGATAATTAGAGTGGTGGGGGGAAAAGCAGCTTGCACCGGATGGGGTCCAGCCTGGCCCCTGATACAGACGTAAGCTCGCAGGTGGGAATGGTGCTGCGCTAATCCATATAGATGCACCAATGCATAGGTGCAATCGTGCTAAGGTATTGCTGGGTCAGAAGCTAATCACCTGCACTAGGTATACAATATATATTAAGCTTAAGCAGACAATAAAGGTATAAGCGTGCTGTGCCTAATCAAAAAATATATAAATAAACTAGAAAAGCTACAATTTCTGGGGAAATTGTGAAAAGTGTTCTTGCCTCTACAACTGGAGTGGGCGGAGTAACTGGGTGGGGTGGAGTGGCTTGAGTAACTGTGAAAAGTGTTAAAGAGCTTAATATTTTAAAAAGTATAAATAGTAGTAAAACAGTTGAAGTCCCATCATTAGCTGAAAGAGCTGGACATTTTTTTCAAAAATGATTTTGTTTTTGTTTTCAAAAATGATTTTTTTTTTTTTTCAAAAATGATTTTTTTTTCCAAAATGATTTTTTTTTTTCAAAAATGATTTTTTTTTTTTCAAAAATGATTTTTTTTTTTTCAAAAATAATTTTTTTTTCATGGGGCGGTCATAATGTTTTGGCTGATCATGGGGTGGTTATAATGTTTTGGCTGATCATGGGGTTGTCAGCTTTTTGTCACCTCCCACTCTAGTTTTGAACATTTCGCCATTCATTCCTATGGGACCAATTTCGCCGCAAAAATGACGATATTTCGTGAACCATTCGGTGAAACGTTCCACAAAGTAATAGTACACCAATTAAATGACATTGATTCCAGATTCACATTGGTATTCATCAGAATCCTCTGATGAAGCCACGTGACCCGTGACGCCACGCATAGGGACAGGCACCTTCCACTGTCAGCAGTGTACGAGCTCGATGCTCGTTTGGTTACATTGTATCCTCTGCCGTTCTACTGTGTGAGTACCCCTGTTTTTATCTGTGAATAAAGCCATTATGTTTTAAAATACTACACTATATGGCATCTTTGTTTCTCCTTTGGCCGTCATGCCCCCTGTGGACCTAAGGTATATAGAGAGATAGTCCGGGACCCAGGACTAACCCCCACAGGAGATACCACAAGTGTTGACTGCCTTATGTTGTAACCTCAGTGTAATGAGGTAAGGGGCCATTGTCTACCAGTGTAGGATTGCTGCATGATGAGGATTGTTCTATACACTTCACACTCTCCACTTATTTAAGCAAGTGATGCTAGAATCCAGTTGCTGCCTGCACCATCTCACTGTTTGGCACGTTTGATGAAGCATTGGAGTTGTTTGCTGCTGCACAAGCCACTTTTTCTTGAACTATAGTATTGTCCTCTGACAATTTTGAGCACTTGTTGGCACTGGACACTTTATTGCATTTTTCACAGACATTGTGATCTCTCTGGACGTACAGTGTAACATTGTACTTTTTGTGTTTTATAATATTTTGTTGTGTGTGATCAATGTTTTAGATAATTATTTATTTATTTTTTGCACTATATGCGAAGTTTGACACTGCATGTTTATAACACTCATGTTGATGTTTTTATATAATACAATTTTTTGTAGTCCGGCTAGCCCCACCTATTTATTCATTTATTTATTTATATATTTTTTGATTGGGCACAGCACGCTTATACCTTTATTGTCTGCTTAAGCTTAATATATATTGTATACCTAGTGCAGGTGATTAGCTTCTGACCCAGCAATACCTTAGCACGATTGCACCTATGCATCGGTGCATCTATATGGATTAGCGCAGCACCATTCCCACCTGCGAGCTTAATGGGGCATACACACGGTCAGACTTTGTTCGGACATTCCGACAACAAAATCCTAGGATTTTTTCCGACGGATGTTGGCTCAAACTTATTTTGTCTACACACGGTCACACAAAGTTGTCGGAATTTCCGATCGCCAACAACGCGGTCACGTACACCACGTACGACGAGACAAGAAAAGGCCGGTTCAGAACCAAGCACGGCACCCTTTGGGCTCCTTTTGCTAATCTCGTGTTAGTAAAAGTTTGGTGAGAGACGATTCGCGCTTTTTCAGACTCGTGGCTTTCAGATCGTTTTCTGCGGTTCAGTTTGTGCTTGTGGGTTTGTATCTGCTCTTCAGTGCATGCAGTCAGTTCGTATTGGAGTTTTCTGTGCGATCTTGTCCGCTCGTTGCTGTTTTTCAGGTCGCTCTTCACAGGCCTTGCTGTTCTTCAGTGCGTTCTGTTACTTCGTTCTGAGCAGCCGACCGTTTTCTAGCCATGTTTCGTATGCGTACTCCTCGTAGAGTTCGTGCTGTGCGGGGGCTTGGTGTTGGGGTCCTGACCTTGACACAAGTCCAGTCCATGAACAGGGTGGGGAGGAGTTTATGGACCAAGAATTGGTTGCTTCAGCGTGACCAGTTCTCTCATATGCCTTTGCTCCGTGAGATCCGTGAGAATAATCCTGATGATTTCAGGAACTTTCCCAGGATGACGGACCCCGTGTTTCACCGTTTGTTGGCTTCGCTGACTCCCTATATCAGCAGGCAGGATACCTGCATGAGGCAAGCCATCACTCCGGAGCAGAGGTTGGTCGCTACCCTGCGGTATTTGGCCACAGGGAGAAGCCTGCAGGACTTGAAGTTCTCGACAGGCATCTCCCCCCAGGCTCTGGGGATCTTTATCCCAGAGACCTGTTCTGCCATCATCCAGGTCCTGCAGAAGGAGTATATGAAGGTAAGATTTTTATCCTTTTATATCACATTTTATTGTATTGAATGTTTGCTAATATATTGTATTTCTTTCCTCATTCCCTAATTACCATGATTGTAATATGCTGTGAATGTCCCCTTTGTTCTCATGCATGCTGGATTTTTATGTAATTATTATTTTATGTCCTTCATACATATTTGCCCTTCACTAACCTCCCCAGCATGGTGTCTCCTGCCCTATATTCACCTCATGTAGTCACTTAACAATGTATTTTATCAGCTCCATAGTAGTGCTTTACCCCAAACACCCCCTAAAATGTTTGGAAATGTTATTTTTGATTTAAATTCAGGCAGAGTGCCAGAGTTTTTTTTTTTTGTGGTGTCCCCCAAAAATTTTTTGTAACCCTCCCTCCCCCAACTGCTAAGTCAGCTGATCCCAATTCTCTATCCTCAATTATCTATCTGCTGACTTTGCCAAACCCATACACACTATACCCACCTCTTTACTGGTCAGATTTATGGATGAATTCCCCAAAGCATGTAGTGCAAGGGCCTGCCTGTATACTTTCCAATGGTACTGTTTAAAGTTTTTGTATCCTATTATTATCTTGATAGGTAATAGCAGAATGTCCACATGTCCTCAAATGTGTACAATGTGTATTTATATCTTTGTATTATGACACTTCTTACCTGTCCAGTGGTCTGCCAATAGTGTAACTAAGGAGGGTATGTTCAAAGTAATACCCATTATTTAGGCATTCATCTCTCAATGAAGTGAAGAGGGTTACCTGTCCAAGATTTCCACACACCCCCTATAATGTTAGAAATGGCCCATGAGGGGGGGGGGGGATATGATAGGTGTACCTTATACTTTGGCCTTTATAAATTCCCCTTAGTAAATGCTATCTGGAGGTTGCCCCATAATGTTTGTGTATAATCTGCTTGCCATGTTTCTGAGTAAAAATAGTAATGTTTATTGTTTTTTCCTCAACAGTTTCCTTCCACGCCACAGGAACGGCAGACTGTGGCCTCCCACTTTGCCGAGCGGTGGGACTTTCCTAACTGCGGAGGGGCAATTGATGGGAAACATGTCCACATCATCCCACCACCCAACTCGGGGTCGTACTATTATAATTACAAGGGGTTTAATAGTATAGTGATGTTGGCGGTGGTGTCGGCTAATTACGACTTCTTGTATGTGGACGTGGGGAAGAATGGCCGGATGTCCGATGGTGGAGTCATCGCCCAGACGGAGTTCTACAGGCATCTCCAGAATGGCAGCTTGGACTTGCCAGCTCCAGAGGACAATGTGGAAGGACTCCCATTTGTGTTCGTTGCTGATGAAGCGTTTGCGCTGGGGGACCACCTGATGCGGCCATTCCCAATGAGGACCCTCACCCCGGAACAGAGGGTTTTTAATTACCGGCTGGCCAGAGCCCGAAGAGTGGTGGAGAACACATTTGGGTTCCTGGCCAGCCGGTTCCGACTATTTCTGACACCCATCCATATGGCGGAGTATAAACTGAACCATATTATACTGGCGTGCTGTGTTCTCCATAACTTTTTAAGGAAACATTCGGCCAACTATGCTGGCTCAGTTAGGCCTGAGGCCGGAATCCTACATCAAACCACACTGACGGCGCTTGAAAGTGGCCGTCCTGGCTTGCCCTCCCTGAGTGCCCGTGATGTCCGGTTACACTACCTGGAGTTCTTTGCGGGTAGGGGGGCTATCAATATGCCAGACAATCTGTGAAGCCTTTTTATAATAATAAAAAAAAAATTCTTGGTGGACATTTACTGCTTGTGTTTGTTTTAGCTGACCCTGACAGAAATGTGTTGAGTGCAGAAAATGTCGTAATTGTGTAACCTTATACAAAGCACTGTTGGCTGTTATTTCCTAAATGCAAAAACACATTTCACTACAAGTGCACTTGCAACTGCACTGAAACTGCACTTGTAGTGCAAAGAGGATTTGCCCTTAGGAAATAACCCCCATTTTTGCAGAAAACAGCAATTACATCACCCCAAAAGTGTTGTATTGTAGTGTTGAGACAATAATCCACACATTCTTGAGTAAGCAACTTTTTTATACCTGCACAATCACATGTGCATTTACTAAAGGTTTTTAAAACAAACCAACATGTTTGTTGTATAACAATTTTTGCAGTAGCATTATCAAAAATCGAAATGTCCATTTCAGATAAAACAGGACAGGGTAAAACCAACAAGAAAGCCAAAAAACTTGAACTTACAAAGTTCACATTAGGTAAAACCTGAAGGCTATATCAGACATCAGTATTTAGGAACTGGGTTTGATATAGCATTCAGATGGGGGGTAATCACCCCTGGAAAAGCCAAATTTGGAAGATGCACACCAATTTACGAATGTCAACATGTGCTATCTGCCATCAGGGGGGATCAAGGGACGTGTTTTGGGGGAGCAAGCCCTTCCTCAACGCTACTTTATAATTGAGGAAGGGGTTGCACCCCCAAAACGCGTCCATTGATCTCCCGTGATGGCAGATAGCACATGTTGGCACACTGTGTGCATCCTCCAAATTTGGCTTTTCAAAACATTGCAAAAATATTTAAAAGATTGGACCACAATCCAAAAAGTGATTTTGTGGGGTTTTTAATTCGTCCCAAAACATCAATGATGTTATTATTTTTTTTAATAACATCATTGATTTTTTGCTGTATGTTTTGCAGTTCTACATTACACCCCATGATCTCCCCGATCAGGATCTGGGCACTTTCTGATGTGAAACGTTCTGGATCCACAACCTCACGATCACCTAAAAAGAGAGAAAGAAAACAAAAACAGGTATCAAAAATCTGCCACCATCCATCTCTTTTACCTGAGCCTGTGGTCGCAGACACTCACCTGTTGTGGTGCCAATCTCCACCACATCTTCTTCTTCCTCCTGCTCTTCTTGTGTTGGTGTTAGTTCCCCTTCTTCCAGAGGTGGGGGGTCTGTGGTCTCCTCGGATGAGGGGTGTCCTCCGAGTCTTTTCTCCCCTATGTAAAACAAAAATGGTATAATTAGCACACAGATATTTGATGGCAGAACTAGAAATAGGAAACATTGCTTGGAAGTGGGGTACAATTGTCTATTTTAGCCGAGTTCAAAGATGTATTTTTTTTATTGGCCTTTGTCAAGCTGCAATACTTTACCTGTTTAGTACAAGCTTCACAGATGGAGACCCCCCTATAGTATACACTGGAGCACCTGTGTGGCCCCCTAATAAAAATGGTGTTCTTGTGTCCCACACTAGTGCTCCAGTGTCCAGATGTGAAAACAGCTGCTCAGTGTCCTCTCCTTACACAAAATCTAGTTGGCATTTCATTCTAGTAACAAACCCATCTACACAAACAACTATTTGGCATCCAAGTAGGCCCAAAAAAAATGTGGGAAAATGCATATGGCCTAAACAATGGTGTTTTAGAGGCCGAAAGAAAAATGTTTGATACAAACGAATAATGGGCCCATGAACATTAAAGTTGCCCTTTTAAACGTTACAATTAATAAAAGCATATGGAGCAGCACGAATGGAATAAAGACAGAAAGAATAGGAACACAGCACAACTACTTACTTTTTTGCAGCACTCTCCGGATCTTTCGGTACTGCTCTGGCTCTCTCAATTTCAGGTCCGACCACCGCTTCCTGAGCTGATCTTTCAATCTTCGTACCCCGAAATTCTTCTGCAGACTTTTAATCACTTTCGCCATGATCTTGGCCTTTCTGATATTGGGGTTGGGGTAAGGCCCATACTTTCCGTCATAGTCGGACTTCTTCATGATGTCGACCATCTCCAACATCTCCCCAAAGGACATATTTGTGGCCTTAAAATGTCTCCTTCTGGATTGGGACGTATCCGGATCCGGGCTTTCCTCCTCCTCGTTCCTGCAATTAGCACGCACCTGCTGTGACTCCGCCATGTGCTCTTCCCCCACTGCGCCGAACGAAAAGGGGCGGGGAATAGACTAGAAAGAACATCAAGGGCGGGTGAAGTTACACGCATGCGCAGTGTGTATAAAGCGTAACACGCGTGCTTATTACGTACGATCTGTGAGTGGAGGAAGGAGCATTGGACGCGCCGATCGTAAGAACGAAGGTAAGAGACAAACTTGTGCCTATACTGCTTCTACATTGAAGCCTATATTGTAACAAGATTAGGAGAGTCTTGTCTGACATTAGGCTTTGTCTTGTGTTGTGTCTTGCAGTGAACATGGATATGCTAATGAAAGATAATGACTTCATGTCAGTATTCCTAGATATGTTAAGGGAGCTGCCCTGTCTGTGGGAGATTAAACACCCCCATTTCAAGAACCAAGCAAAGAGGAAGGCAGCACTGGAGCAATTGTGTGAAATTGTGAAGCAGGTGATCCCCACGGCAGACATCACCTATTTAAAGATCATTCAACTTCATTGGTGGCCTGAGGAGCACATATCTAAGGGAGCGCAAGAAGGTCCTGGATTCACAGAGATCCGGAGCAGCAGATGACATCTATGTCCCCAGGATGTTGTACTACGACAGGCTGCATTTTCTGGCAGGCCAGACTGAACCCAGGTCATCCCCCTCCAATCTTCCTTCCATGCTTCCTTCCCCCCCGGCTGAGGCTTCTGACGCCCAACCTGGGCCTTCCAGGCCACATGTGGAGGAGCCCAGATTGAGCCAGGTATAGCATTCCTCTAAATATTTCTGCTTGTCCAATCAATGATGTTACCTAGATGTTAGTTGGGAGTACTAATTTATGATTGTGATTGATGAAGCAAAAACTAAAACCATGTCCTCAGCCAGGAGGTAGCCGGGCCGAGCCGGCTGGCTGATCTGCAGGTCCCTTCCCTCCCCCTGGAAAGAGAAAGTGGCAGGAGGAGGAGTGCCCTAGAGGAGGCTACCAGAGGACTCTTTTGGAGGGCTACAGAGGTCCTGGGAGCACCACACACCGTGGAGGAGGACATTGCTGCCGTCATTGCCTATAAAATGCAGAGGATGGAGGAGGGCCAACAAGTCATGTGTGAGGCGCTCATATTGGAGGCTCTTAACAAAGGTATGAGGGGCCAAATGACAGCTCAGACACACCTTTGCGATGGTCCTCCTCCTCCTCCTGCAGGTCCTCCTCCTCGTCCTCCCTCTCCTCCAGGTCCTCACAGTCCTCCTCCAGGTCCTACTCCTCCTCCTGCCACATCTCCAACTGCACAGCCACAGCCGGGAAGGAAGCGTGAAAGGAAGACCAGAAAGTGAGGACCCTGGATCCAGTCTGGTCGGCCAAAAGATGCAGCTTCTTGTGGTACCACAGCCTGGGGACACACATGTCATCTGCTGCTATCCGGATCTCTGGGAATTCTGGACCAGACTGCCCTCCCTTACATATGGACTCCTCAGGCCACCAATTTTGATGTTCAAGAATTGATGTCTGCCATGGGGGTCCCAGGCTTCGCTAATTTCTCTTGTTGATCCAGTGTTGCCTTCCTCTTTGTTTGGTTCAGAGCCCTTAATAAAGGATTTTTGTTTTGAATTATACTCTCCTATGTGTTTTACTTCAAAAATGACAGTTTGTGAGGATTCAGGTACATTTCAAATATACAATGTGAAATGAACAAGGGACACCAACAACAAACAATCTCCTTGAGATTAAATAATAAAAGATATCAATGGTGTTGGGGTAACTTGACACACAAAACACACACAAAAATATTCTGGAGGAAAAATAAAAATAACATTGAACAAAGATCAGCCTTTGAAAAAATCCAAACATTAAATAAAAAAAAGGCTTAAAATCCAAAAAAAAATTAAATAAAAAAAACAAAAACTGTCAGATGTGACAACTAATAACAATATATTCAGGGAATCCCAATAAAAAAACAAAAATAAAACTTTGTGAGAAGTCTGTGTGAATATGAGCAGCAAAACTACTTAATTCTTGTCACATTATAAAGAAGAAGAGAGTGTGCTGTATTAAACCATTTTTAACATTGCAGCGTGACGAAAGTGCTGTATCCATTGCGAACGCTAAATTTACCAGAACGAGCTGTTCCGTCTTGGAATTTCTTCTGAGCATGCGTGGCACTTTGTGCGTCGGAACAGGCCACACACGGTCGGAATTGACGCGATCGGATTTTATTGTCGGAAAATTTTATCTCCTGCTCTCCAACTTTGTGTGTCGGAAAATCCGATGGAAAATGTCCGATGGAACCACACACGGTCGGAATTTCCGACTACACGCTCCGATCGGACATTTTCCATCTGAAAATCCGACCGTGTGTACGGGGCATAAGAGTCACACGTAACTCGCTGCATGCACTGAAGAGCAGATACAAACCCACAAGCACAAATTGAACAGCAGAAAACGATCTGAAAACCACGAGTCTGAAAAAGCCCGAATCGTCTCTCACCAAACATGTACTAATACGAGATTAGCAAAAGGAGCCCAAAGGGTGCCACGTTTGGTTCGGACCTGCCCTTTTCTAGTCTCATCATATGTGGTGTACGTCACCGCGTTCTTGGCGATCAGAAATTCCGTCAACTTTGTGCGACCGTGTGTATGCAAAACAAGTTTGAGCCAACATCCGTCTGAAAAAATCCATGGATTTTGTTGTCGGAATGTCCTATCAATGTCTGATCATGTGTACGGGGCATAACGATCGTGGCGATACCTCACATGTGTGGTTTGAACACCGTTTTCATATGTGGGCGCTACTCACGTATGCGTTGAGCTTCTGCGTGCGAGCTCGTCGGGACGGGGCACTTTAAACATTTTTTTTCTTATTTATTTTAGTTTGTTTTTTATTTTGACACAGTTTAAAAAAAAATAATAATTTGGGTCACTTTTATTCCTATTACAAGGAATGTAAACAGGACCACTTAAATATGAGATTTGAGGTAAAAAAAAACCCCTCAGATCTCATATTTACACTAAAATGCAATAAAAAAAAAATAAAAAAAAAAAAAAAAATTTCTCCTTTAAGAGCTATGGGAGGAAGTGACGTTTGACGTTGCTTCTGCCCTCCCATGCCACAGAGCTGAGCAGGGGCCATCTTCCCCTCAGTCGGCAGCCAGGTATCCACAGGAGAGGATTTGATTGTCCCTGCCGCTACTGGTAAGCTGCGGAGATGACCGGAGCGTGGCGGAAGGGGGCACCTCTCCCGCCACCGATACAAGTGATCTCATGGCGAATCCACTACGGAAACCACTTTTATCTTAAAGAGAAATGCACGCCGTACCCAGGTTAAGCTTTTGTCCTTTTATGTCTGTTGCCCATTGGAATGCATTGGCTAATGCCCTTATTTAATATGTCCTTAAAGCACTCACATTTTTCCTTAGTGACATTGGCTCTTTTGAAATTTAGTGTTCTTGTCCTACCCAAGTGTTTTCTTTTCCTATGATTTACTGCAAACATAAGTTATCCTTTACTTTACATCTGCAGACAGCTCTGTGTTATTTTTAATTAGAAGGTCTAGTAGAGCATTATTTCTAGTTGGGACATCTACCAATTGACTCATGAAATTGCCCTGCAAGACTTTCGAGAAGTGATGAGCCTTAAATGAGTGAGTAATTCTGTCTGCATAGTCAATATCAGGAAAAATTGCAGCCCCCATGATCATAATATATGCTATCTGCTCTTCCCAATGCATTGTGGAAGGGTGAGAGGGGGAGAAAATGGGTACATAGGCAACACTCCAAAAAAGGGGGCTGCTATGTTCCCTTGAGGAGGAACCATACTATTAAACTGTTTTGCCACTGACCAGTTTGTACAAAGTTAAGAGCGTTAACCCTATTTTTTTAAGATTAAACTCTCCTAAAGCTTTTTAGATCTCTTGTGGCTGCTACTTCTACCGGTTGGCCTATTATCGCCGAATAAAAAAATCTGAAATCAGGTAGAAAATCTTTTTTACAGTTTAACTTAAGGGCATCTTAAAACTGAATATAGAATTTGTGTAAAAATGATGTTAACCCTTTACAGAAATATCAGCCTTAGAGAACCGTTTACTGTAAGTGGCACACACCGTAGCAAAAAATTGTGTATTGGTTATTTGTAGGGATGAACCCGATGGTCGAGTTGAACGTAAGTTTGACTCGAACATCAGGTGTTCGCCTGTTCGCTGAATAGTGAACAATTTGGGGTATTCACGGCAAATTCGAAAGCCGCGGAACACCCTTTAAAAGTCTATGGGAGAAATCAAAAGTGCTAATTTTAAAGGCTTATATGCTTGGTATTGTCATAAAAAGTGTTTGGGGACCTGGGTCCTGCCCCAGGGGATATCCTCTGCCAATTTTTCTGTCCATTTAACAGGGGCATGTAATTACAACTTTTAATATAATATTTCACAGCAGGGCCAGTTCCAGCACCCAACACAAGTATCTGTGAGGGGTTGCAGTGTTGTGCACCACCCCCAAGGCCCAGTTTTTCTGCCCCTGTTTTACAGGGGTATGTAATTACAACTTTTGATATAATATTTCACAGCAGGGTCAGTTTCAGCGCCCAACCGAAACGGGGGTGTTCGGCTTATCCCTATTGTTCTACTTTCTCTTCCTATCAGCGTGCTTCTTTTCAGCAAATGATCTGATAGACACTTTGTTCTCTTTCTTCTTCTTACACTCCAGTCCTACTCCACAAGGACAGCAGGTCATATATAGGTATTTACACTAATTGCATTTTAAATACAATGATGTTTTATTGATTATAGAGTTTCATTAACTTTTGTCTTTTACATCTGCCTAGAATTCAACATTTCAATATTAAACAAAGAAATATATTGTACCACTATTTCTAAATTAACATATCACAAGAACTTCTAGCTGTTGGGTACAAAAATAATGGGCAAAATAGTTTTTAAGTATGCATGGATTCTGCAGCGATGTTTTCATCTGTTCTTATCTGCACCTGCACTGCACAATTTCCTATGACTGCTGAAAATCCCCTTTATTAATGTGTGCATTTGTAAGTACCATTTTAAAACAAATAACTAGGGATGAGCTGAACACCCCCTGGTTTGGTTCGCAGCAGAACATGCGAACAGGCAAACACCGTTAAAGTCTATGGGACACGAATGTGAAAAATCAAAAGTGATAATTGTAAGGGTTAATATGCAAGTTATTTTCATAAAAAGTGTTTGGGGACCTGGGTCCTGCCCCAGGGGACATGTATCAATGCAAAAAAAGTTTTAAAAACGGCCGTTTTTTTGGGAGCAGTGATTTTAATAATGCTTAAAGTGAAACAATAAAAGTTAAATATTCCTTTAAATTTCGTACCTGGGGGGTGTCTATAGTATGCCTGTAAAGTCACGCATTTTTCCCGCGTTTAGAACAGTCCCTGCACAAAATGACATTTCTAAAGGAAAAAAAAGTAATTTAAAACTACTCGCGGCTATAATGAATTGTCGGGTCTCGGCAATACAGATAAGTCATTGAAAAAAACGGCATGGGGTCCCCCCAAAAATCCATACCAGGCTCTTTGGGTCTGGTATGAATATTAAGGGGAACCCCAAACCAAAATTTAAAAAAAAATTGCATGGGGTCCCCCCAATATTATTAAGGCTATTAAGGGGAACCCTGGGCCAATTTTTTTTTTAATGGCATAGAGGTCCCCCTCAAAATTCATATTTTTAAGGGGAACCCCGTGCCAAAATTAAAAAAAAATGGCATGGGGGTCCCCCCAAAAATCCATATCAGACCCTTATCTGAGCACGCAACCTGGCAGGCCGCAGGAAAAGAAGGGGGGACAAGAGAGCGCCCCCCCTCCTGAACCGTAACAGACCACATGCCCTCAACATGGGGAGGGTGCTTTGGGGTAGCCATGTTGATGGGGACAAGGGCCTCATCCCCACAACCCTTGCCCGATGGTTGTGGGGGTCTGCGGGGGTCTGTGGGCAGGGGGCTTACCAAAATCTGGAAGCCCCTTTAACAAGGGGACCCCCAGATCCCAACCCCCCCGTTTGAAATGGTAACGGGTACATTGTACCCCTACTATTTAGCAAAAAAGTGTCAAAATGTTAAAAAACCACAAGACACATCTTGGGACAAGTCCTTTATTAAAAAATAAAAAATGAAAAATGTGCCACGAAGTCCATTCATCTTCTTTTCTCTCTCCGCCGGACCAAAAAACCCCCCCGCACTCCACCACCAATCCGCCTCCATGGGAGGCACCCGCCGTAATGACCATCTTCTCAGGTGACAGTTCCTTTATAACTGAGGGTGGGGCCACACGGTGATGAACCCGGGTGTCCCCTCCCCCCTCTGACCCACAGGGACTTCCCAATGGCTTCCCTGTGGCGTCAGAGGGGGCAGGGCCACCCGTTTACATACCCGGGTGGCCCTGCCCCCCTCTGACGCATGGGGACTTCTCAATGGCTTCCCCATGGAGTAAGAGGGGGTGGGGCCACACGTGTGTGGTCCCGCCCCCTCTGACGCCACGGGGAAGCCATTAGGAAGCCAGGTACATCACCGTGTGGCCCCGCCCTCAGTTATAAAAGAACTGTCACTGTGCACCCTCGCTGACGAAGTCTTTCTGACATAACGCCGCGTACGGGGGCAGAACTGCTTGACCGTCGTCACCCGCAGCCTTCTCTTGCTGACAGCTGTTCGGACGCGAACAGTCTGTCTCACTACCCAACACTGCCGTATAAATTCTCATATGTATTGGCGCTCAATTAGCATTTTTTTTCCCTCATTACCTTTTACTATTTGAATAAACTTGGACATTTGTTTCATTTATGGATCGCTCTTAGATGCTTTTTATTTTATTTATCTTTTCTGGGGAAAATTGCTTCTCTGCTCTGCCTTTTCAACACGGATTCCTCTCTCCCATGGATATCGCTGTGCACTGAGAGAGAGTATACAGCACATGTCAGCCATCTCTGCAGTATACCAGCAGTACACCATATAACTGAGGGGATCTCTGCTTTTCAAAGGATTTACTTGACCTGCAGATGACAGCCAGCCCAGCAGTTTGCCACGGGTCCATTCACGCCGTTTGAGACCCCCTATAACCAAGGGGTCAATTGGGTCTGGTAAGCACAATCTTATTTCATATTACATCGCTTGGATAAGTGCCTTACACGGGTGTCCCCAGAAGAGGGGCATTTCCTATTAATAATGAACTTTTTGATTGCCAATTTATGATTGGACTATTTATTATCTCTTTCATTCATGATTTTTTTTGCGCTGCACTTATTTTGTTTATTAATAAAAGAACTGTCACCTGAGAGGACAGTCATTACGGCGGGTGCCTCCAATGGAGGCGGATCGGTGGCGGCATGCAGGGTTTTCTTTTTTGGTCCGGTGGAGCGAGAATGAAGATGAATGGACTTCGTGGGACATTTTTATTTTTTATTTTTTAATAAAGGACTTGTCCAAAGATGTGTCTTGTGGTTTTTTAACATTTTGACACTCTTTTGTGAAATGGTAGGGGTACAATGTACCCGTTACCATTTCAAACATGGGGGCGGGATCTGGGGGTCCCGTTGTTAAAGGGGGCTTCCAGATTCCAATAAGCCCCCCGCCCGCAGACCCCCACAACCACTGGACAAGGGTTGTGGGGATGAGGCCCTTGTCCCCATCAACATGGGGACAAGGTGCTTTGGGGTGCTACCCCAAAGCACCCTCCCCATGTTGAGGGCATGTGGCCTGGTACAGTTCAGGAGGGGGGGCGCTCTCTCGTCCCCCTTTTCCTGCAGCCTGCCAAGTTGCGTGCTCGGATAAGGGTCTGGTATAGATTTTTGGGGGGACCCCATGCAATTTTTTTTATTTTGGCGCGGGGTTCCCCTTAAAATCCATACCACACCTGAAGGGTGTGGTATGGATTTTGAGGGGGACCCCTACGCCATTTAAAAAAAAAAATTGGCGCAGGGTTCCCCTTAATATCCATTCCAGACCTGAAGGGCCAAGCAATTTTTTTTTTTACATTTTGGTTCGGGGTTCTCCTTAATATTCATACCAGACCCAAAGGGCCTGGTATGGATTTTTGGGGGGACCCCATGCCATTTTTTTCAATGACTTTTATCTGTATTGCCGAGAGCCGACAATTCATTATAGCCGCGAGTAGTTTTAAATTACTTTTTTCCTTTAGAAATGTCATTTTGTGCAGGGACTGTTCTAAACACGGGAAAAATGCACGACTTTACAAGCATACTATAGACACCCCCCAGGTATGAAATTTAAAGGAATATTTCACTTTTATTGTTTCACTTTAAGCATTATTAAAATCATTGCTCCCGAAAAAACAGTCATTTTTAAAACTTTTTTTTGCATTGATACATGTCCCCTGGGGCAAGACCCAGGTCCCCAAACACTTTTTATGACAATACCATGCATATAAGCCTTTAAAATTTGCACTTTTGATTTCTCCCATAGACAATTCATTATAGCCGCAAGTAGTTTTAAATGACTTTTTTTCCTTTAGAAATGTCATTTTGTGCAGGGACTGTTCTAAACACGGGAAAAAGGCGCCACTTTACAGGCATACTATAGACACTCCCCAGGTATGAAATTTAAAGTAATATTTCACTTTTATTGTTTCACTTTAAGCATTATTAAAATCACTGCTCCCGAAAAAACGGCCGTTTTTAAAACTTTATTTTGCATTGATACATGTCCCCTGGGGCAGGACCCAGGTCCCCAAACACTTTTTATGAAAATAACTTGCATATTAACCCTTAAAATTATCACTTTTGATTTTTTACGTTCCTGTCCCATAGACTTTAACGGTGTTCGCATGTTCGAACAAATTTTTTTGCCTGTTCGCATCCAAGTATTCCCCCAATCTGGAATAGACAGATACAATTCCGCTAATAATTGGTCTCCCTGGTGGTCTAGTTTTATGTTTGTGTACCTTCGGGACCTGGTAGATTACTGGCACTTTTGGTGCCTCTGGTAACAGGTACCTACCTTCTTTTTTGTTTATTATGCTATTTGAAATCCCATTGTTTGGAAACTCCTATAATTTAGTTCTCAATTCCTTATTGGGGTTCTTACTTAGTGGTTGGTAAGTTGCTGTATCATTAACTAGCCTGTCCAATTACAATTTTAAAATGACAAGTCCCCCCCCCTCTCAACTATATCTTTCCGTTTTTCTAATTTCTTAATACCCTGCCACACTCTGTCCTGTTCTTAGTTTGTTTTGGTTTGATACCTTTAATTTCCTTTTACACCATTTTCTTAAAAACCTCTATATATTGGTTAGAATTGGATTTTGGGTTGAAAGTAGATTTGTTTTTTTTGTTTTTTTAAAAAAGCTTTTATTAGCTAATAAAAGGGAACATAGGTAAATAAAGACAATCAGAACAATAGGTATGAAGAATACAGGCAGTATATATCATTTATAAAAGTCAGGTACAGAAAAAAATACCATCATGGTAGATATGCCTATTAAAATAATTGAGGGAGTCTGGATGTCTTATCTTAACAGAACAAAGAAAAATACAGCGAGTGACAAAAAGAAAAGAGAACAAAAATCATAATAAAAAATAATATACAAAATAAAACGGTCAGACTTGGAGCCTAAATAAGAACCATGGATTCCATTTAGCATCATGATGAGGAATAGAGTCATGTAGGGTATGATAAATCTTGTCTGCAAGCATCATGTGATCAATTCTTGCAGCTACTTAGAAGATTTGTTTTTTAACTGACTATGTGTATAGTCTGTACTAGTCTGTTGTTTTATTAATTCACCTTTTTCTAAAAAAATTTTTTTTCAAATTTAATTTCCTCACAAATTTTTGTAGATCTATAAAGGCTTCAAATTGATCAAGATTTGCTCTGTGCATACTTAACTCCTTTGTCTAAAACAAATAAGTCTTCCTGTGAAAAATGTATATTTGTTAAATTAAAAATACCCTCTCCTAGTTTTCTCATTTTCTTTTTGCTTCCCCCTCTACTGCCTCTCCTTCTTGTGGGTTTCTGTTCCAACCCCCCTGTTCACTTGGTAGTTTGGCATGGGTGGCTTGTAGGGCTCCCCAGTCCCTCCATTCCCCCTGCCAATGTGAGGGTCCGTAATTTTGGCTATAATAGCCTCTACCCCTGCCTCTGGGTCCTCCTCTCCAGGGTCTAGATTAGTAACCCATCGGTGGTTGATAGGGGTAGTGGTTAGCTGCATTTCCCCCTACTTCTATTTTGTTTGGGGTGGCCCTATTCTGTGCCCATCTGCAGCCTGGAGTTTCAGGAAAAAAACTTTTTTTAAATAAACCACTTTGAAGCAAAATAATGGTCAGTGCCCATCAATGCAGCCTGATTAGTGCCCATCTGCAGCCTCAATGCAGCCTGATTAGTGCCCATTTGCAGCCTCAGTGCAGCCTGATTAGTGCCCATCTGCAGCCTCAATGCAGCCTGATTAGTGCCCATCTGCAGCCTTAATGCAGCCTGATCTGTGCCCATCTGCAGCCTGGACAGGTGATGAGCAGTGCCTGGTTTTCTCCACACATACCACTTTGAATTAAGGCCAAAAAGTTCTATCTTGGTTTCATCAGACCAGAGAATCTTATTTCTCACCATCTTGGAGTCCTTCAGGTGTTTTTTAGCGAACTCCATGCGGGCTTTCATGTGTCTTGCACTGAGGAGAGGCTTCCGTCGGGCCACTCTGCCATAAAGCCCCGACTGGTGGAGGGCTGCAGTGATGGTTGACTTTCTACAACTTTCTCCCATCTCACGACTGCATCTCTGGAGCTCAGCCACAGTGATCTTAGGGTTCTTCTTTACCTCTCTCACCAAGGCTCTTCTCCCCGATAGCTCAGTTTGGCCGGATGGCCAGCTCTAGGAAGGGTTCTGGTCGTCCCAAACGTCTTCCATTTAAGGATTATGGAGGCCACTGTGCTGTTAGGAACCTTAAGTGCAGCAGAAAAATTTTTTTTAACCCTGGCCAGATCTGTGCCTTGCCACAATTCTGTCTCTGAGCTCTTCAGGCAGTTCTTTTGACCTCATGATTCTCATTTGCTCTGACATGCACTGTGAGCTGTAAGGTCTTATATAGACAGGTGTGTGGCTTTCCTAATCAAGTCCAATCAGTATAATCAAACACAGCTGGACTCAAATGAAGGTGTAGAACCATCTCAAGGATGATCAGAAGAAATGGAAAGCACCTGAGTTAAATATATGAGTGTCACAGCAAAGGGTCTGAATACTTAGGACCATGTGATATTTCAGTTTTTCTTTTTTAATAAATCTACAAAAATGTCAACAATCCTGTGTTTTTCTGTCAATATGGGATGCTGTGTGTACATTAATGAGGAAAAAATGAACTTAAATGATTTTAGCAAATGGGTGCAATATAACAAAGACTGAAAAATGTAAGGGGGTCTGAATATATGTATATATGTATATATATATATATATATATATATATATATATATATATATATATATATATATATATATATATACTCTGCATCCAGTGTAGCCTATATCTACAGTGCATTCTGTGGTGTACTGTTTCTAATACACTTCAGGCGGTGTATTAATATATATATACCAATTAATTTGAACAATACTTCCTTGAATGAAGGTATGGAAGTACGAATAGTACAAATTCTATACAAATAGTATAGAAGGAGCCACTACCACAATGGGAAATATACCCACTACTAGCATGTATAAAACATCAGACTCCACACCCAAACCACAGTAGCTCAGAATAAGGCCACCCCAAACAAAATAAAAGTAGGGGGAAATGCAGCTAACCACTACCCCTATCAACCACCGATGGGTTACTACTTTAGTATGCTTTGCATACTAGCTCATTATGCCTTTGCCTTACAGGTTTTTTGTGGGTATACAACCGCTTTAAGTTTATTCATTTCTGTTTTGTTTTTTTTTGTCTGGAACTCCCTTTGATGTTTCACACTTAATTAAAGGTACACCTAGAGTGTATGAAATAATATGGAATTCTGAAATGAAATTATGATTGTAGTGGTTAATTTAGTTAAGTAATTCAGTTACTTGGCTACTAAAGAAAACTCTTTTTTCTTCC
This sequence comes from Aquarana catesbeiana, assembly GCF_042186555.1. Lineage (NCBI taxonomy): Eukaryota > Metazoa > Chordata > Amphibia > Anura > Ranidae > Aquarana > Aquarana catesbeiana. The sequence continues at coordinate 391,644,657 of NC_133327.1, read as the reverse complement.
AAGCAATTATGAATATGGGGTGTGTAGCAAAAATGAACATTCTGTGATGGTGCTCAGCTAAGATAATTAACTCTGGGATTTAATAAATATATGGTGTAATGTGATTATATCAGTTGTTTCCACTGTAATCAAATTAATTGTTATCGTTCAAGGAGATAAGTAGAATAGGCACATAATCATCTGCTCATCTGACTCTTTTTAACGGCAGGCTGTACTCCTTCATTAAGTGTTCTTGCATAGCAAGACCACTTACTGTTATCTCACATATATATTATTCTTATTATTATAGCCAAATTTACCACCCTAACTCCTCCCACAGTTTTTACACTACATAGACAAGTAATATACCGAAACGTGCGGATTGTTCCCGAATGGTGTGCTATTACTTTGTGGAACGTTTCGCCGAATGGTTCACGAAATATCGTCGTTTTTGCGGCGAAATTGGTCCCATAGGAATGAATGGGGAAACTAGAGTGGGAGATGACAAAAGCTGGAAAATCAGAACATGATTTCTAAACTGCCGCCACTCCCTCATTTTCAAGCCCACCTACACAAATCTTATATCAAAACGTTCAGCTATCCCTGCTGCCACTAAACATGTCCACGGCTAAGCCATAGTCCTGATAGTTTTCACAATATGACCATTTGTTTGCAACTCACGCCGTCCATTGACATTCATTGAAACTACACTCTAGCCCCCTCCAAATTTGAAGGGCAATTTCTAAACTGCGACTGTGCCTTCATTTTTAATATTTCACAGACATACTATACATCAAAATCTAGGTCTGGGTCTTGTGATTCTCACAATATAAAGATCTTCGCTGTAGGATGTATAGTTTTTAAAATACGGCCATTTGTTTAGAGGTCATTTCAGGAAATGTTAGCCATTAATCAGAGTGTACTGTTAGTGTTTGTTTTGTTGCCATGGTTACCAAAGCTTCTGTTATACACAGGGGGGAGGTGGCTGGAGCATCTCAGCTGATTACAGAGCCCGGGGGAGGGGACAGACACACCATGTACTGATTTATAATAGAGGAATATGATGGGGCAGTTTTGATGGGGTAATTCTGATGGGGCAGTTTTGATGAAGCAGTATTTGGGAAGCATAAACAGGGCATGAGCGTTGCTAGGAAACAGTGGTTGTAAACACAAGATGCTGAGACACTCCAAATGCATGTGACTTCATCTGCTAGACTTGATAATGCTTGTAGACTCCTCCCACAGTTTTTACACTACAGAGACAAGTAATATACCGAAACGTGCGGATTGTTCCCGATTGGTGTGTTATTACTTTGTGGAATGTTTTGCCGAATGGTCCACGAAATGACGTTTTTGCGGCGAAATTGGTCCCATAGGAATGAATGGCGAAATGTTCAAAACTAGAGTGGGAAGTGACAAAAGCTGACAACCCCATGATCAGCCAAAACATTATGACCACCCCATGATCAGCCAAAACATTATGACCGCCCCATGTAAAAAAAAAAAATATTTTTGAAAAAAAAAAAAAAATTTTTGAAAAAAGTAAAAAAATAATTTTTGAAAAAAAAAAATCATTTTTGAAAAAAAAAAAAAATATTTTTGAAAAAAAAAATATTTTTGAAAAAAAAAAATTATTTTTGAAAAAAAAAAATTATTTTTGAAAAAAAAAAATTATTTTTGAAAAAAAAATTACTTTAAAAAAAAAATAATTTCGAAAAAAAATTATTTTTGAAATAAAAAAATTCATTTTTGAAAAAAAAAATTACCTTTGAAAAAAAAAATTACTTTTGAAAAAAAAAATCATTTTTGAAGAAAAAAAAATCATTTTTGATTAAAAAAAATTCATTTTTGAAAAAAAAAATTACTTTTGAAAAAAATGTTCAGCTCTTTCAGCGAATGATGGAACTTTTTTACTACTATTTATACTTTTTAAAATATTAAGCTTTTTAACACTTTTCACAGTTACTCAAGCCACTCCACCCCACCCAGTTACTCCGCCCACTCCAGTTGTAGAGGCAAGAACACTTTCACAATTTCCCCAGAAATTGTAGCTTTTCTAGTTATACATGCTTTACAGACTCTTATGAGACGTTAGTCTAGGTTCACATCTATGCGGCTGTGCTTGATGTGTTTTTCAGGCACGTTTTTTAAACCCACATTTTGTATGCGTTTCTGCATGCAGTTTTTAAGCATTTTGTGTTTTACGTTTCTCTTTTTTTTCTCTCTTTAAATGCACTGTAAACACACTGTATATAGCTGGTTGCTATAGAGGGGGCCTCAACAACCGATGAGTCATCAGCTGAAAGCTGAATTAAAAAAAAAAAATTGCCAGCAAAAAAAATTTGCGGTTCCCCTTCCAGGTCCATACCAGGCCCTTTGGAATTTAAAAAAAAATGGTGTGGGTTCCATAGCAAAATCCATACTAGACTCTTATCCGAGCATGCTGCCCAGCAGGGCAGGAAAGGGAGGGGACGAGCGACCCCCACCTCCTGAACCTTGCCGGGCAGCATGCCCTCAACAGGCTCCCCTAGTAACGTCATTGAATGGCCACGCTCCATGCCTATATAAGAGGTGCCAGACAGCGGAAACATCACAATGGAGAAAGACAGCTTCAGGACAAGACCAGCTTTTTTTGTTTTTTAGCGGGTAACCGGTGGTGATGAAGAAGATGGCAGCAGTGAGGAGGAAGAAGAAGACAGCAGCGGTGAGGAAGAAGAAGAAGATGGCGGCAGCATGGAAGAAGACAGCTCCACAAGAGAAGACGGTATCGGGAGAACCTGGGAGATGATGGCACAGAGAGAGGCTCCGGGCTTCTTATTTAATAAAGGACTTGTCAAAAACTGGCTCTTGTAGTTTGTTAACATTTCACAGTTTTTTTGGTGAATGGGAATGGGTACACGATACTCATCCACATGGGGGGGCGGGATCTGGGGGCCCCCTTATTAATGGGGGCTTCTAGATTCCAATAAGCCCCCAACCGCAGACCCCGACATCCACTAGCCAGGGTTGTCGGGAAGAGGCCCTTGTCCTCATCAACATGGGGGCATTCACCCCCTCCAGGTTGAGGGCATGTGGCCTGGTATGGTTCAGCTGTGAGGGGGGGCGCTCGCTCGTCCCTTCCCTTTCCGGCATGCTCGGATAAGGTCTGGTATAGATTGGGGGGCATTTTTTTTACATTTTGGCGTGTGGGGTCCCATCCAAATCCATACTAGACCCGAAGGGCCTGGTATAAATCTGGGGGGGAACCCCACGCCGTTTTTTTTCGTAATTTTTTTTTTTTGCAAAACGCACTAAAAAAACAATAGGTGTGAACCTAGGGTTAATGTCTCATTACTTTTCTGGAATGCTTCTTTGCAATAGTATTATTTATAATACTACAAATAAGGACACAGTGATAATAATTATCATGGGTATATTGGTGGCTGATATTATATGTTCTTTTAGCTACAGAATACCTTTAAAAGAGTTATGTGCTTTTCCCCAAAAATGTTTTTGTCTATATATAGATCTATATATCTATATATAGATCTAGCTCTATATATATATATATATATATATATATATATATATATATATAGATCTAGATATATAGATCTAGCTATATAGATCTAGCTATATAGATCTATCTATCTATCTATCTATCTATCTATCTATCTATCTATCTATCTATCTATCTATCTATCTATCTATCTATCTATCTCAGTGTTTCTCAACTCCAGTCCTCAAGGCGCCCCAACAGGTCATGTTTTGATGTTTTCCATTATTTTGCACAGGTGATTTGATCAGTTTCACTGCCTTAGTAATTACCACAGCTGTTTCATCTGAGGGAAATCCTGAAAACATGACCTGTTGGGGCGCCTTGAGGACTGGAGTTGAGAAACACTGATCTATCTATCGATATATAGATATCTATACATATATATATTTGTTAACTAAAGAGTTTCAAGTTTGCTTTCATTGAAACTGTTCATTTCAAATACTTAAAGTGGTTGTAAACCCTAATGCCACGTACACACGACCGACTTTCCGGCAGAATAAACTCTGACGGTTTTTTCGACGGAGTTCCGACGGAGCTCCGCTGAAAATGACTTACCTACGCACAATCACGCCAAAGTCTGATCATTTAGAACACAATGACGTATGACGGGACTAAGAAAAGGAAGTTCAAAAGCCAGTAGCCAATATCTGCCCTTGCGTCATTTCTGGTCTGTCGGAATAGCATACAGACAAACAATTTTCCTGATAGGAATTGATTCTGTTGGAAAGATTTAAACAATGTTCTATTTCTAGGTCCGTCAGAATTTTCGAAAGAAAAAGTTCGAAGAAGCCCACACACGATCGGAATGTCCGATGGAATGATTCCGTCTAACCCTTTCTGCCGGAAAGTCTGGTCGTGTGTACGCGGCATTACATATATATATATATATATATATATATATATATATATATATATATATATATACTGGGTGAAGTGACTGGCCTCAGGGGATACACAGATATGAAACCAACCCTTCTCCATAAGTTGTACCTGTTTATCTGCAGTATTCTCTTCTCTACATCCCTTCAAAGTCCAGAAATTATAAAGCGTGTCTGAACTGTCATAAAAAAGGGGCTGGGGAGCTGAAATTACATTCTACAGAGCTTAGTGAGCTGGGAGAGCTGATTGGAGGGAAGGGACACATCCCCCTTCAAACAGTACACAGCAACAGAGCTGAGGCTGTCAATCGGTTGGAGATCCCTCCCGTCACCTTTTTTCTCTTGGTGTCAGAAATGACTCATGCTGATAGCAGAGGAATGAGGCAGAAAACACAGCAGGAATGTCCCATGAGGTCACTGCGCACTCCGTGGTAGACAGAGCTTGACAGTTAGACAAGCATAGTGGCAGCTGGGCGTGGGCTCTGGGATTCAGGGATGGGGGTGCAGTTTTATGTCTTTGCCCTGGACAGTGGATGACCTTGTCCTCGCACACATCACAAACTAAATATTTCCACAGTGCAGGTTTTTTTAAAGGTTTATTTTAAAGCTTAGTTCCTAATTATTCAGATCATTTCAAGGTCTGTATTATTTAACACAGATGCATTTAAAAAAAAAGTGTTATTATAGTGTGGCATAATGTGAAAATAAGGATTAAATATGTAAGCAAACACTACAGTTACAAGCTCTATTCCTGATTACTCTGAATGGAAAAATCAAGCAATATAAATGAAAATGAGCTACAGCTGCAAAAGATATGCCTTTTATCACAGTAATGGGAAACAAAAATGCAAATTCCTGTTTCTTTGTTTATTTCAAATATTATGGTGGTGCTATTCAGGTTTGACATGGTATTGAAATGTTTTAACACAATACCTTTTGCTAAACAACTTTTGCCTTTGAAAGACTGCATGAATTCCTGTGAATACATTGTCTGCAGGGGGTTAAAACATCTCTGCATGAAAATACATTATGTCATGTTGATCATTGTCTCAGTTACACAGGTGAGCTGTAAGTGGATGATAATAAATCTCATTAATAATGCCTTGCACAATACACAGGGAGATGATGAATATTTACACCTGACCTCCAAAGACAGATGGTTTCCCACCTGGCTAGTGGCTGCTAGATACTTGTTTAAATGCAATTTCCTTACATAGATATGGTTCAGGAAACATACTGCTTTCAGGGAAAGGAGAAGTAGGGTGCTTCACAGAATAATAACTCCAATCTTATATGTAGGCAAGTGATTTAACTTCATATAATAGATTTCAAAGTGTCACCTGCCTTGACACTTGGAATCTCATTAAGTATTCAAAATAAAGTTGTCAATATATGGATAGGTTATAAAGGTCAACTGAATTTGAAAAAGAGCACTTCCTAGGAGTGATTTGAATTTTAGAATGGTATGTAAGATGACTACATACTGTATGTTGGCTTGTACAGGCCATGCAGGACCACTTCTTTGGGCCCTTGTGTAATACAGAAGCTTTAGATTAGTGGCTGAATGCCAAGATTTTCAAATGTATGGCCAAATTCTCTAATATTTCGTTATGTCACAGTAAAGTCATGTAGCTGGCTCTTGACAACTTGACATGAATGGACACTGATTTCTCAATCAGACGTATGGCTGCATGCTGTTACATGTGCATATTCATGTAGGAAAAACAGATTCTGCAGTGCCCAAAGCAGTGAAGCCATTTAGCAGTTGTAAGGCAGGAAACCATGAAGGGTGCTCTGGCTCAGATGTTCCCTTTTACATTGGTAAATGTACAAATTCAGAAGATGGAGCTGGCAACTCCAATCATCCCTAATCCATTTTTAATTCGTAATCTGTAAAAGAAAAGAAGATTGGAGCGGGAAGGCCTGCCCTACACCTAGGTGAGTAAATAATAACAATGTAGATGTTGCAAAACAAGGAAATTGTACAATAACAGGTCTGACCCAAAATCAAAATGGTCTAGTGTTCAGAGTATTATTTTCTTAAAGGGATGGGTAATAGGAATAGGAATAAGTGAGGGGAAAGAAAGAAACCAAGAAAGTGGTGGGGGAAGGGGTTGGGAAAGCATGTCAATGGTTTAGCAATATCGACTTATACTCTACAATGAACAGTAAGCGGTGGTCATTCCCAGATGGCTCAGATCGGGGCAGGCGATTATGAGTATAGATGATCCTCTATATGGAGGGGATCCTTAATCCATTTTATTGACACATGAAAAAGATTAACCCTTCCCCCGACAGGTCCGTACGTCGTACGGACCTAACAGCGGGGGGGTATCACACACAATCCGGTGGCTGAAGAAACCAGAATTGTGTGTGAAATGGCAGGCAGACTACTGCCTGTCCGGTGAGAGCATTCAGGCAGCTCCGCTGCCGCCCAATCGCTCATACACACTCGGATTCTGGCGCTCCTCTGCCGCTAAGCCCCGCCATGCTTACTGGGCTCTGCTTGCCCATCAGTGGGCCCAGGATCTCCGTGGCAAAACCTCCACACCTGCCACCTCCATCGTATACATGGGCAGGACCAAGGGGGTGGAGTCAGAGGCAGAGCCAAGGAGAGGGCGGCAAAATGAGGTTTCGCCTAGGGTGTAAAAAATCCTTACACCAGCCCTGATCCCAAGTGATCCATTTCATCTACTTGGAGGGTAACTAACAGTGTGTTATAGTTTGTTGATTCTTGTCTGTTTAATTCATAGACTGATTTAAATAGTTTTTGCTGGTTAATTTAATATACACTAATGCCCCGTACACGCGGTCGGATTTTCCGATGGAAAATGTCCGATCGGAGCGTGTTGTCAGAAATTCCGACCGTGTGTGGGCTCCATCGGACATTTTCCATCGGATTTTCCGACACACAAGATTTGAGAGCAGGCTATAAAATTTTCCGACAACAAAATCCGATTGCGTCAGTTCCGACCGTGTGTGGCCTGTTCCGACGCACAAAGTGCCACGCATGTTTAGAAGAAATTCCGAGACGGAACAGCTCGGTCTGGTAAACTTAGCATTCGCAATGGATACAACACTTTCGTCACGCTGCAATGTTAAAAATGGTTTAATACAGCGCACTCTCTTCTTCTTTATAATGTGAGAAGAATGAAGTAGTTTTGCTGCTCATATTCACACAGACTTCTCACAAACTTCTTTCTTTACTATTTATCGGGATTCCCTCAATATATTTTGATTTGTCACATCTGACAACATTATTTTTGTGTTGTATTGTTGTTTTTTTTTTTGTTTTAAGGCAGATTATTTTTTTTTGGTTTGTATTTTTTTCAAGGCTGATCTTTGTTTTATTGTATTTTTATTTTTACTCCAGAATATTTTTGTGTGTGTTTTGTGTGTCAAGTTACCACAACACCATTGATATGTTGTTATATTTAATCTGCAGGAGATTGTTTGGTGTTGTTGTCTCTTGTTAATTTCACATTGTACTTTAGAAATGTACCTGAATCGTCACCAACAAACTGTCCTTTTTGGATGAAAACACATATAGGAGAGTATAATTTTCCAAAAAAATTCATTTATTAACCGCTTCAATACCGGGCCAATTCTGACACTTTGCTCCTACATGTAAAAATCATAATTTTTTTGCTAGAAAATTACATAGAACCCCCAAACATTATATATGTTTTTTTAGCAAAGACCCTAGAGAATACAATGGCGGTTGTTGCAACTTTTTATCTCACACAGTATTTGCGCAGGAATTTTTCGAACGTGTTTTTTGTGGGAAAAAAAACTGTTTTGTGTTTAAAAAAAAAAAACAAAACAGTAAAGTTAGCCCAATGTTTTTGCATTTTGTGAAAGATGAAGTTACGCTGAGTAAATAGATACCTAACATGTCACGCTTCAAAATTGCACACGCTCATGGAATGGCGCCAATGTTCGGTATTTAAAAATCCCCATAGGCGACGCTTGAAATTTTTTTACCGGTTACATGTTTTGAGTTACAGAGGAGGTCTAGGGCCAAAATTATTGCTCTCGCTCCAACGTTCGCGGCGATACCTCACATGTATGGTTTGAACACCGTTTTCATATGTGGGCGGGACTTACGTATGCGTTCGCTTCTGCGTGCGAGCACACGGGGACAGCGGCGCTTTAAAAAAAAAAAATTTTTATTGTTAATTATATATTTTTTTTTATTTTGACACTTTTTTGAAAAAAAAAAAAATTGATCACTTTTATTCCTATTACAAGGAATGTAAACATCCCTTGTAATAGCAATATGACATGACAGGTCCTCTTAATAGTGAGATATGGGGTCAATAAGACCTCATATCTCACCACTAGGCTGGGAAGCCTGAAATAAAAAAAATAAATAAAACGATCGCCGCTTCCAAGCCGAAGCGGCGCCGTTTTTTTGAATGGAGAGGCCGGGCGTGACATCATAACATCGCGCCCGGCCTCCGACGATCATAGAGACTCCGGGGACCATCTGGTCCGCCGGAAATCTCTATGATCTACATCCGGCGCCGGCGGATCCACTCTCCGCCTCACCGATTGTAACGGTGAGTCGGAGCAGGCACCGGAGGGCGGCGGGAGGGGGGGGACGTCACCTCTCGCCTCCCATTGGAATGATCAAGCGGCGGAACGGCCGCTATGATTGTTCCTATGGTGTAGAGATTCGCCGGCTGAAACCGGCAATATCTGAACGATATCTGTAACTACAAGAATCATTCAGATATACCGGCTCAAAGCCAAGGACGTCATATGACGTCCTTGGTATTGAAGTGGGCTCACAACTAAACAAAGAGGGAGGCAAAGCTGGAGAAACAGCAGGAATGGGTGAAGCCTTGGACCCCAGGGCACACATCAACTATTTTCAAGCAAAATTGGTGGCCTGAGGAGTCCTTATCTAAGGGAGTGCAGTCTGGTCCAGAAGTCCCAGAGATCCGGAAAGCAGCAGATGACATCTGTGTCCCCAGGCTGTGGTCATACAAAAGACTGCAGCTTGAACCCAGGGCCATCACTCTTTGGTCTTCCTTCCACGCTTCCTTCCACGCTGTGGCTCTGGTGGTGGAGTTGTGGCAGCAGGAGGAGGAGGAGGATGGTCCAACTCAATCACGCCGGTCTTGGGTGTGATTTTGCCACTCACCCCCTTAGTTAGGACTTTATAAATATGTTGCTCACACATGAGGCGTTGACCCTCCTGCATGCCCTGCAGTTTTGTGGCAGCCATGCAGGCAAAGGCCTCTTCAGGAGTGGGTAAGGCTCGGAGGGACACAGAAGCCTCCTGAATAAGCCTGAGTGCAGAATCCTGCATGTGAGTCCCCTTCCTCGGTCTTTTGTATGGAAGGCGGAGGGGAGGAACCTGCGATTCTGTCAGGCTGCGACTGGTCCCAGGCTTCTCCTGGCTGACACTTAGCCCCGCCTCCTCCTGGCTGCCACTAACCCCCACCTCCTCCTGGCTGCCACATTCCACAGCCTCCTCCTGGCTGAGGTCTTCCTGTGTATGAAAAAGGGACATAGTTTTAGTTTCTTATTCATCAATCACACACAATTTTCACCTCCTGACTGTTGCAAATTGAATGTTAACAAATATAACAGACTATCATTCTGAGCCCAGCATTTTTCATTCTTGTCCCAATTTTGGGTGCCCACTACTGTCTATTGATATGTAAAACACTTTTTTCAATCAGCACTTAGTGATCAATAATGACATCTAGTAAAGATCATTTTTTTATTGACCAGAAATCAGTAGAACAATGCTATACCTGGCTCAAGCTGGGCTCCTCCACTTCTTCCTGGCTGGAAGGCCCAGGTTGGACATTGGAAGTCTCAGCTGGGGTGAAAGGAAGAGTGGAAGGAAGAGTGGAGAGGGATTCCCTGACTCCAGTCTGGTCTGACAGAAATCGCAGTCTCTCATAGTACCACAGCCTGGGGACATAAACATCATCTGCTGCAGCTCCGGATCTCTGGGAATCTGTGACCTTCTTGCGCTCCCTAAGATAAGTGCTCCTCAGGCCACCAATTTTGGTTTTTAAATAAGGGATGGTTGCTGTGGGGACCACCGGCTTCACCAACTCCAGCAGTTTCTCCAGCGCTGACTGCCTCTTTTGTTTATGATTATAATGGGGATGTCTCATCTGCCACAGACAGGGCAGCTCCCTGTACTTGTCTATGAACAGGGGGAGGAAATTGTGGTCGTTGAAGCCATCCATTTTCTCTGCAAGACACAACACAAGACAAACCCTAAGGTCAGGCAAAACTCTCCTAATCTTGTTACAATATAGGCTTCAGTTTCGAAGCAGTATAGGCCCAAGTTTAGATTTTACCTTTGTTATCATGATTGGCGCCTCCAATGCTCCTTCCTCCACTCACAGATCGTACGTAATACGCACGCGTGTTACGCTTTATACACACTGCGCATGCATGTAACTCCGCCCGCCCCTGATTTTCTTTCTAGTCTATTCTCTGCCCCTTTTCTTTCTGCGCAGTGGGGGAAGAGTACATGGCGGAGACACAGCAGGTGCGTGCTAATTACAGAAACGAGGAGGAGGAGGAGGAAAGCCCGGATCTGGAGACGTCCCGATCCAGAAGGAGACGCTTTAAGGCCTCAAATATGTCCTTTGGGGAGATGTTGGAGATGGTCAGTATCCTGAAGAGGGCCGACTATTATGGAAAGTATGGACCTTACCCCAACCCCAATGTCAAAAAGGCCAACATCATGGCGAAAGTGGTCAGGAGTCTGCACCGGAATTTCGGGGTACGACGATTGAAAGATCAGCTCAGGAAACGGTGGTCGGACCTCAAACTACGAGAACATGAGCAGTACAGAAAGATCCGGAGAGTGCTGCAAAAAAGTAAGTAGTTGTGCTGTGTTCCTCTTCTTTTTGTCTTTATTACGTTCGTGCTGTTCCATGTGCTTTTCTTAAAAGTGTACATTTTAAAATGGCAACTTTCATGTTCATGGGCACAGTATTCGTTCGTATCAAACATTTTTCTTTCGGCCTATAAAACACCATTGTTTTGGCCATATGCATTTGGCCACATTTTTTACGCCCTACTTGTATGAAACTAATTTGGTTGTGTAGATGGCTTTGTTACTAGAATGAAATGCAAACTAGATTCTGTGTAAGGAGAGGACACTGAGCAGCTGTTTTCACATCTGGACACTGGAGCACTAGTGTGGGACACCAGAACACCATTTTTATTAGGGGGGCCACAAATTTGGCTTTTCCTGGGGTGACTTCACCCCATCTGAACGCAATATCAAACATAGTTCCTAAATAATCATGTCTGATATTGCCTTCAAGTTCTACCAAATGTGAACTTTGTAAGTTCAAGATTTGTGTCTTTCTTGTTGATTTTACACATGCCTGTTTTATCTTAAATGGACATTTCTATTTTTGATAATGCCACCCCAAAAATTGTTATACAACAAACATGTTGGTTTGTTTTAAAAACCTTTTCTAAATGCACATGTGGTTGTACAGGTATTAAAAAGATTGTTAATCAAGAATGTGTGGATTATTGTCTCAACGCTACAACACTTTTGTGGTGATGTAATTGCTGTTTTCTGTGACAATGGGGGTTATTTCCTAAGGGCAAATCCTCTTTGCACTACAAGTGCAGTTTCAGTGCAGTTTCAGGTGCACTTGTAGTGCAAAGTGTCTTTGCCTTTAGTAAATAACACCCAACAGTGCTTTGTAAGGTTACACAATCACGCCATTTTCTGGACTCACCACATTTCTGTCAGGGTCAGCTAAAACAAACACAAGCAGTAAATGTCACCAAAGATTTGCGTTTTTTTTTTTATTGGATCAAGGTTTCACAAGTTGTCTGGATGGGTGTAAGAAATAGGCGAAACCCGCTGCCCATGATTCCAAATGTGTTCTCCACCACTCTTCTGGCTCTGGCCAGCCAGTAATTAAAAACCCTCTGTTCCGGGGTGAGGGTTCTCACCAGGAATGGCCGCATAAGATGGTCCCCCAGCGCAAATGCTTCATCCGCAACAAAGACGAATGGGAGTCCTTCCACATTCTCTTCTGGAGGTGGCAAGTCCAAGCTGCCATTCTGGAAATGCCTGTAAAACTCCATCTGGGCGATGACTCCACCATCGGAAATCCGGCCATTCTTCCCCACGTCCACATACAGGAAGTCGTAATTAGCCGACACCACCGCCAACATCACAATACTATTGAACCCCTTGTAATTATAATAGTACGACCCCGAGTTGGGTGGTGGGACGATGTGGACGTGTTTCCCATCAAATGCCCCTCCGCAGTTAGGAAAGTCCCACCGCTGTGCAAAGTGGGAGGCCACAGTCTGCCATTCCTGTGGCGTGGAAGGAAACTGTTGAGGAAAACAAAAAAAACGTAGTATTTTTGCACATAAACATGGAAAGCAGATTAGACACAAACATTCTTGGCCAACATCCAGATGACATTTATTGGGGGAATTTTACAACACCAAAGTATAAGGTACACCTATCATATTCCCCCTCCCCCCTCTCATGGGACATTTCTAACATTATAGGGGGGGAATCTTGGACAGGTAACCCTCTTCACTTCATTGAGAGATGAATGCCTAAATAATGGGTATTACTTGGAACAGCCCCTCCTTAGTTACACTATTGGCAGCCCACTGGACAGGTAAGAAGTGTCATAATACAAAGATATAAATACACACTGTACACATTTGAGCACATTTGGACATTCTGCTATTACCTATCAAGATAATAATAGTATCCAAAAACTTTAAACAGTACCATTTGAAAGTATACAAGCAGGCCCTTGCACTACATGCTTTGGGGAATTCATCAATAAATCTGAGCACAAAAGAGATGGGTATAGTGTGTGTGGGTTTGGCAAAGTCAGCAGATAGAGGATTGAGGATAGATAGAGAATTGGGATCAGCTGACTTAGCAGTTGGGGGGGGGAGGGTTCAAAATGATTTGGGGACACCACAAAAACAAGCCTCTGGCACTCTGCCTGAATTTAAAGCACCAATCACATTTCAAAACAATTTTGGGGTGTTTGGGGTAAACAACTACTATGGAGCTGATAAAATACATTGTTAAGTGACTACATGAGGTGAATATAGGGCCAGGAGAACATGCTGGGGAGGTAGGTGAAGGCAAATATGTATGAAGGACAAAAAAAAAATTAAATAAAATTCCAGCATGAATGAGGACAAAGGGGACATTCACAGCATATTACAATCATGGTAATTAGGGAATGAGAAAAGAAATACAATATATTAGCAAACATTATATACAATAAAATGTGATATTAAAGGATAAAAATCTTACCTTCATATACTCCTTCTGCAGGACCTGGATGATGGCGCAACGGGTCTCTGAGATAATGATACCCAGAGCCTGGGGGAGATGCCTGTCGAGAACTTGAGGTCCTGCAGGCTTCTCCCCGTTGCCAAGTACCGCAGGGTAGCGACGAGCCTCTGCTCCGGAGTGATGGCTTGCCTCATGCAGGTATCCTGCCTGCTGATATAGGGGGTGAGCGAAGCCAACAAACGGTGAAATACGGGGTCGGTCATCCTGAGAAAGTTCCTGAAATCATCAGGATTATTCTCATGGATCTCACGGAGCAAAAGCATATGAGAGAACTGGTCACGCTGAAGCAACCAATTCTTGGTCCATGAACTCCTCCCCACCCTGTTCATGGACTGGACTTGTGTCAAGGTCAGGACCCCAACACCAAGCCCCCGCACAGCATGAACTCTACGAGGAGTACATATACGCAACATGGCTAGAAAACGGTCGGCTGCTCAGAACGAAGTAACAGAACGCACTGAAGAACAGCAAGGCCTGTGAAGAGCGACCTGAAAAACAGCAACGAGCGGACAAGATCGCACAGAAAACTCCAATATGAACTGACTGCACGCACTGAAGAGCAGATACAAACCCACAAGCACAAACTGAACCGCATAAAATGATCTGAAAGCCACGAGTCTGAAAAAGCACGAATCGTCTCTCACCAAACTTTTACTAACACGAGATTAGCAAAAGGAGCCCAAAGGGTGCCGCGCTTGGTTCTGAACTGGCCTTTTCTAGTCTCGTCGTACGTGGTTGACATCACTGCGTTGTTGGCGATCGGAAATTCCAACAACTTTGTGCGACCGTGTGTACGCAAAACAAGTTTGAGCCAACATCCGTTGGAAAAAAATCCTAGGATTTTGTTGACGGAATGTCCGATCAATGTCCGACCGTGTGTAACACCTAGGGGATAGATCATTATATTAAACCATATTGACAAAACGCATAGACAGACTTTGCCCCTTAATCCAACTCCAGAGATTAAAGTGTCATTAAACCCACATGTCAGGGAAGAATTCTTCAAGAACTGGTAAATATGCCAATATCCAATATGGCCGCACTCATTTGTGCATGTGCATTAGCGAACAACACACAATGGCGAACGTTCGTATGCAAGACATGCTAATTGCCAGTTCACTGTCCTATATAAGGACACTAGTGGCTCTCTCAAATTGCTGGATAATTGTCAACCTTGTATCCTGTGTTCCTGTGCCTGCTTGATTACCTGTTACCAACCTGGCTTACCCCTGACCCGCTCTGGCTTCTCTCCTGGCTTTGCTTCACGGACCTGCTCCTGCCTATTCCAGATTGACATCCTGTGTTTGAACCCGGCTTTATCTTGACTACGCTTCCTGCATCTGCTCCTGACTGACTTCCTGTGTTTGACCCCCTGCCTGGCTTCTGACCTGCTCCTGCTTTACCCATCTGTCAAGACCCACCAGCACCTCAAGAGAATCATTGGCTGTGACCACATTCTCTGCTCCTGGGTGTCTTTGCATCTGGAGTCATCTGGCAGGTTCATCTTCAGGCAACCCATGCATCTTTGGGCACAGCACCCTCTGTCACCACCTTCAGGGGTACTCTGCACTCAGGGGAGCCCTCCCGTCACCTCAGCCTCCAGTCAGGTACTTAACACCACATCTTTAAAGACTATCAATAAATGCTGTATTACATGAAGTTCATACTCATTCAGTCACTATGGGATGCGTTTTCTGTATTCTGCAAAAAACCTGGTTGGTCCTGTTATTCTCTGTCTCCCCCTCCTGTCCATGTCCCCAATGCAGTTGGAGATTTTGCAGTGCAGTGCTGGCAACTAGTGCTCATGCTCAGTTTTCAGTGTATTTTTGTGCTGAGCTTTTCCACCCTATCATATCTGAGCATCCCATATGACTACAGAGTCACACATGTGGGCGCATACACAGTGGTAAATCGCAGCCCACTATACAAATAAAACACAGGATATAGCACCCACTGTAGGCAATCAAAAAAATATTTCTTTTTGTATTATGGACATACAAAATATTAAGTCATAAACCCTCCAAAGGGTATATATCCTGTGCAGCATGTGTGTTACTCTTTCTCACCGTGGACTGTTCATATGGGCGTGCACTCCAGCATGACAAAAGGACTCCAAAATCACAAGCTATGAGGGGAGGCGTGTGCCAACCTACTGACGCATTTGACCCTTCCACTGACTGGGGCTACCTCAGAGTGTAGCTGGAGATTGGTCAGTGGTGCCTAACTATATACCTACTGTAAGTGTTAAAACCCATACTCCACTGCTTAAAGCCACCTCAACCAGGTAATTTCCATTAGGGCACAGTGCAGGCACTATTTCCCAGCAGAGTTGTTTGACTGGCAACACCGGGGGGGTTATAATTTTTTGTACCTAATGTAATGTATGTTAATGCAAATCTGTTTACCGAACATGCCTCTCCAATATAGCTACATCTACCTCCTGATAATGAAGCCAAACACTCTGCTTGTTAATCACCCTCCTTACACCTCATATAGGAATGGTTGCAGTGATAATTCATTGTTTAATCATGAAGGAAACATGGAACATGGTATTCAGCAAACAAATCCACCTTGCTTCTTTTGCAATATGACTTTATCCTTGTCTTCCCTGCTTTCTGACAGAGATAGTTGATATGATTTATGCCATTGCTCAAAATGCAATGCCAATGGTGACTGATTGTCTTTACCAGTTATTCTAGAGAGGTGCTCCTCTATTAGTTTCCTAAACTCCCTGCTTGTCTTGCTAATATAGACTTTTTGACAGGGGCATACAATTCTATATACCACCTATGATGGTGTGCAATTAAGAAAATAATTAATAAGTATATCTACCATCTGAGTCTTGGAATTTTCTCCACGTATTTGCATGCAGAACAATGTCCGCATGCAAACATTCCTTTTAGGGGTGGTTGGATACAAAATGATCCTTGTAAACTTCTCTTCAACTCACTGTGCACCAATACATCACCTATTGTTCACCTATATCTCGTTGTCTTGGAGTTCCTCTGTCATGAAGGAGTGCACGCCCATATGACCGGCCCACATGAGAGTGTAACATGTTATCATCTAGGGTCTTTCCCCCAAAATGTTTTCCAATCTTTATCAGCATTAATATATACCAGTGTTTATTCAACAGTGCTTGCAATTGATGCCAGTTTGTTCCATACTTGGTAACCAACCCAATTCTGTCCGTCTCTTTTTGCACATTTTTCCTCTCTCTTTTTTCCAATATTTGTGTCCTATCCCGTTGTAAAGCCCGGATCCTACCTTTATCTAGAACCAACCTAGTGTTCCCTCTTGCCCTAAATCTCTCTTTTAGACCCAGACTTTCTATGTGGTAATCTTCAATATTTAAACAGTTCTTCCTGCTCTGTAGAAACTGACCATATGGCATACATTTTATTAATGACCATGGGCCATGGCTGGTGGCATCGAGAAGCATATTTCCTGCTGCTGGCTTGCGGTAAGTGGTGGTCTCAATAATGTCCCCCACTTTTCTTAACTCTAGATCTAAAAATTCCATTCCTTGCTGATCAACTTTATATTTGAGAAAAATATTCATATCGTTGCTATTTAATTCAGCCATAAACAGGCGAAACCCTTACACTGAGCCTCTCCATGCCACCAGCAAATTGTCCATATAACGCACCCACAGCACCACATTTTTCTGATATCTCAGACTGGTGTACACCATTTCTTTCTCTCATCAGACTAAATGCAGGCATGCATATGTGGGAGCACATGCTGCACTCATGGGAACACCCCTTGTCTGGCGATAGAACTTTTTATCAAAAATAGAAAAGGTATTATGCAAAACAAAATCTTAAAGTTCTATCAAAATTCATTATATGGGCCAGACAAGGGGTGCCTTATGTCAAGCCGCTGGGCCACACCATGTACCCTCACCTGGTAGGGACGTGTATAAAGATTCCATGTCCACCCCCGCCAGTACATCCCTGTGGGGGGTTACGGCTTGTTTACTGTTTTTTTTTATATTTTGTATGTCCATAATAATAAATAAATATTTTTGGTAGCCTACAGTAGGTGCTATATCCTTTGTAGTTTTTTTGTATATGGCTGTTGGATGGACCTCCCCTGATTTATGGGTTCAGGCACAATTAATGACAGCTTTCAGGATCTCAAGTTTTTGTGGTTTTTTAGTAAATGACCACCCACCCCCCTCCCTCCTCCTCTATTCCCACTAAGCAGCTAAATAGAAAGGGGGTGGGATATTGCATCTTTATTGATGGAGACTTCACCTCCCTTTTTTTCTAAGACACAGGCTGGATGAGCGTGGCAAAGCCTGTGATTTGCAGGAATTATTTATTTTTACTCTTTATCCCAAAGGCTATTTTTTTTTTATGGACATGTGACCAGTAGCAGAGGAGTAGAAGCTGCCACTATTTCCCTACAGACAGGCTGGGAAAAAACTGGGTCATGTGACAGTTGTATACCAATTAGAAAAAAAGGTATTTCGATTTTTTGAAAATAATTACAGTGCCATCATCCACATACAGAGAAGAGAAGGGATACTGTAAACTAAACAGCATGTGTTTAGTATCATTTTAACAAATATAGCCTTCAAATGCAGATTATTATCTTCTGGGTTTATTTATAATTAGTTAGGGTATCTATGAGAGGAAAATAGTTATTTGATTTAATCTGGTGTATATACAGTATCTCACAAAGTGAGTACATCCCTCACATTTTTGTAAATCATTTATTATATCTTTTCGTGTGACAACACTGCAGAAATTACACTTTGCTACAATGTAAAGTAGTGAGTGTAGAGCTTGTATAACAGTGTAAATTTGCTGTCCCCTCAAAATAACTCAACACAGCCATTAATGTCTAAACCACTGGCAACAAAAGTGAGTAAACCTCTAAGTGAAAATGTCCAAATTGGGCCCAAAGTGTCAACATTTTTCTGTGGCCACCATTATTTTCCAGCACTGCCTTAATCCTCTTGGGTATGGAGTTCACTAGAGCTTCACAAGTTGCCACTGGAGTCCTCTTCCACTCCTCCATGAAGAAATCACGGAGGTGGTGGATGTTAGGAACCTTGCGCTTCTCCACCTTCCGTTTGAGGATGCCCCACAGATGCTCAATAGGGTTTAGGTCTGGAAACATACTTGGCCAGTCCATAATCTTTACCCTCAGCTTATTTAGCAAGGCATTGATCGTCTTGGAGGTGTGTTTGGGGTCGTTATCATATTGGAATACTGCCCTGTGGCCCAGTCACTAAAGGGAGGGGATCATGCTCTGCTTTAGTATGTCACAGTACATTTTGCACTCATGGTTCCGTCAATGAACTGTAGCTCCCCAGTGCCAGCAGCACTCATGCAGCACCAGACCATGACACTGCCACCACCATGCTTGACTGTAGGCAAGACACACTTGTCTTTGTACTCCTTACCTGGTTGCCACCACACACGTTTG
Organism: Aquarana catesbeiana; assembly: GCF_042186555.1. Taxonomy (NCBI): domain Eukaryota; kingdom Metazoa; phylum Chordata; class Amphibia; order Anura; family Ranidae; genus Aquarana; species Aquarana catesbeiana. The sequence continues at coordinate 391,625,474 of NC_133327.1, read as the reverse complement.
ACACCATCTGAACCAAATAAGTTTATCTTGGTCTAATCAGACCACAGGACATGGTTCCAGTAATCCATATCCTTAGTCTGCTTGTCTTCAGCAAACTGTTTGCGGCCTTTCTTGTGCATCATCTTTAGAAGAGGCTTCCTTCTGGTATGACAGCCATGCAGACCGATTTGATGCAGTATGCGGCGTATGGTATGAGCACTGACAGGCGGACCCCCCACCACTTCAACCTCTGAAGCAATGCTGTCGGCACTCATACGTCTATTTCAGAAAGACAACCTCTGGATATGATGTTGAGCACATCCACTCAACTTCTTTGGTTGACCATGGTGAGGCCTGTTCTGAGTGGAACCTGTCCTGTTAAACCGCTGTATGGTCTTGGCCACCGTGCTGCAGCTCGGTTTCAGGGTCTTGGCAATCTTCTTATAGCCTAGGCCATCCTTATGTAGAGCAACAATTCTTCTTTTTCAGATCTTCAGAGAGTTCTTTGCCATGAGGTGCCATGTTGAACTTCCAGTGACCAGTATGAGAGAGTTAGAGCGATAACACCAAATTTAACACACTTGCTCCCCATTCACACCCGAGACCTTGTAACACCAACAAGTTATATGACACCGGGGAGGGAAAATGGCTAATTGGGCCCAGCAAATTTACACTGTTATACAAGCTGCACACTTACTACTTATGTATATATATATATATATTAGCCGGGTACATTTAGGTAATTCATTGTTAATAATTTTGGTGTCTGTGACACTCTATCAGTATAACTGTTAATGGTGTTTAAGTGACTTATTGTAAAACAAATCTTAATTTATTTTTCTAGTTTCGTAGTCCATACTTTCACATAATTTTATTGTGCCTAAAAGAATATCTGCATTGAGCAGTGAATCTCATTTTGGACATAATCATTTTGTCAGCTTAATTTTTTTTAAATAATACATTTTTTTATTGGAGACACTGTTATACATTGATCAATTAAGCAATCAATATCGCTGACTCAGTTAGTTATTCAAACATCCTGACAGGCAATATGAAGATACACCCATTTATATTCACATATCACAGTTACTTTAAACATGTATGTTTTTCTTAAATCAGAAATAAAACAGGTATTCAATACAGACAAGCTTTTGAGAATTTTTTGTATATCAGCTTAACACAAGGGTAATAGATGCCGACTGACATTTCATCTTGAATGTGTTATCAACAGCAGGTCAGCCTGAACACCTACTTGCTAGTCATGCTGTCTGGAGATCTGCTAGCCGCACATCTTAAAAGTACATACAAGCCTACACTGGTCTCTGTGGACGGCTTTTGACTTTTCATTCCATACACCTATTAATTGCACTGCCATAAACTGAGAAGGGAAAACAAGTATGATGATAAGAAGTTTGCTACATTTTGAAGGTACTGTGAAAAATAAAGCAATGAAAAGAGAAGAATAACCTTACCTGATAAACTGTATAACATGATATCCCTTGTGTCATGTATAAAGGACATTTATTCTTGTAGTTTCTTGCCCAGCACAGTTCTCCTGGAAGCCTTAGGGCTGTTTTAGCAATACATCTGCATTAAACATTTAGTGGCTGTTATTATTAATATATTGTCAACACCACTGCCATTTCTGTGGGTATTATAAAAGGGTATAAAATGTATTGCTTTTAATTTGCACTTTAAAAATGAAAATTCCACTCATCCTTCTCCTGCTCCTCTGCTCTAACAAAATTGGTGTTTTTCTTCTGACAGTTGACAGTGCCACATGGTCTCATGCATGCACAGTGGGGATTCTACTGTGAGACATCAGGAAGTCACAGCTGGCTCCCACATTCAATGTTGGCACTGGGAATCTGAAGCCTGGCAAAAAATTGGCTCCAGTGAAGACAGCGCTGGACTCCTGGGCTGGTAAGTACCTGTTTGTTAGAAGTCAGCAGCTACAGTGGAATACATAAAATGAAATTTGTCCATTTCAGCAGGGACAGCCAAATTTCGATCCATGTATGGGAAGGTTAGTTGTACAGCAGTTGATTTACCAATCAACTGCTGTACAACCAGCATGTCTGGTTTTTCCCAAATCTAAAGTGCTGCTGGCCATAGCTGGCAGCACCGATCAGGGTATTCAGATGGTAGGGAAGGCTCCTCATTGTCAGAATACAATAACTCAGTGGGAGTGATTCCCCATCTACCTCAAATGTGTGGATGGGGGAATTGAGTCTGTTTTTTTTTTCATTCAACCTACCGGTTGATAATAAAAAAAATAATGTATGACCATCCTACATTTTTTAAAGCAGGACTGACGTTCCTTTTAATTGTTTCCTTTTTTCAATGTTTCCTTCAAATCTTCTAATTAACATAATAAATATACAGTTTTAACTACCCAAAACTTTACAGTACAGCAAAATATATGAAGATTAAAGTAGAACTATATGTAACACTCACCTGATCTCCACTTCAGACCTGGGTGGCTGCCAGCTTCTAGGTTCCACTAGTGCCACAGCCAATCAAATCGCAGGTGCCTCCTTAAACAGCTATGTGTCACCATGAGCCCATGTGTTTTCAGTATTTGTCTAAGCCTTTTGAGCACCCGTTTTCAGTTACAGACCAGTTACTGACCCCTGTGCGCTCTAAACTCATGGGTATGTGTTAATCTTACCTTGGAAATGCTAGTGTAAAGAATAACATTTTAGATTGCTAGAAGCCCTCAAGGCCATTTCTAGCTTCAGTATAGGCAGGTAGAATAAAGATCCTAATGGGAGTGCTGATTGGAACTTTAATCAAACTTTTGCTGGAGGCCTGCAGCCTGTGTAAGTACACAGATGTGTAAGGTCATTATAAGCCAAACCTGAGGATAGCTTGGGGCTCCAATATTGGAGACAAAACCCAGCCAGGAGGGATGTGTGTTCATGCCATAGACTGCCTTTTATGGAGGGGCTCCTTGCCCACAGGACTGGGAAAGTTGGGACAGCTGTGCAAATCTGTTGAGACTGAGAAAGCTGTGATGGCTAGAGAGTGCAGGGGGCTGGAGGGAGTCCACAAGTCTCAAGACAGTGGGTGAGTGAGTTTGGGGTGTCTGGAGAACCCCTATTGAGACACCAGGAGTGGGCCTGTGCAGCAAGGTGCTGTACATAAGGCTGAGTGAGCCAAGAGAGCTAGAGAGCTCAGACTACAAGAACAGCAGTGCTGCTAAAGCTTAGGCAGGTGGCTTGGAGTTTTCTTTTGCATTTTTCAGTTGACTACTTTTCTGTTGATTGTAAGTTATTTTGTTTACTGTTAGAAAACCCCTGCGTGTGTTTCTTTTTTTGCGTTTCGCAATAAAAGTGGGCCAGAAAGCCTTTAAACCAAAGTTTGGAATGGCATGAACTTCACTAACAACACATTTACCACATGAGCATAATCACTCGCATATCATACTCATTAAAACTGTATGATTTAGATGTAAATAGTATGGGGAAATTTCTGAACCTCTGACAGTTTTTGCCTGTTTGTTTCCACATGTGGGGATATTTCTTCGCCTTCCTGTCAAAGTAATAAGGGGGTGTTAGAATCTCTGTCATGTTTTTACTGCTATATGCACTCACTTGATGTTGCAATAACACCTAGTGTAATAGGCTGAGATGCTGCCACTGGAACATGTGGGGAACTCTTTTAGGAGCGCTCACTCAAATGGACAGTATTTGTAATTCACAGTAATAGAGTAGGAATCTTAAATTAATCCTGCTGGCCAAATCCCCACAAAGGCAACAAGACGGTACTGTGTAATGGTGGCCTCTCACACCAGGCGCTGGATAAGTGTCTCAAAGTTGGCAGTCATTCCACATGTCCACTCTGATGGCATAGTCACACTGGCTAGGGCTTCAAGATCAATCCTTGACATCACTCTATGAGAGTGGGACTAATGACTGAATTCCCTGTTCAAGTTCAGAAGGATTTGAGAATGTTTCTGTGGGATTTTCATTTCATTAACATTCCAAGTGGCAGTGAGTTGTCATGAATCGTTGAGGAGGACAGAGTGCCTTAACCTTCATTGTTGCCACAGCAAGTGGAAGACCCAGGAACTAGCATCCAGAGATCTCACAACAGAGTCCCAAGGAAATATGGGAAGTCACAAGGTTGTAAAACTCTAAAAACATCTACCAAAAAAAAAAAAAAAAATCAGTTTTAGTGCATGGGCTCTTTAACCTAAGAAAGAGACAGAAGTTAAGTTTGTAAATAATAAGCAATGCCACCTATAGTGGTACTTTGATAGAGATAAAGGGAGGAAAGAGGATGCGGGCAGTTGCTGAGGCTGTCCTCTCACACACTCAAACCAAGAGGAAAAGCTTGTGGACTATTCCAGCAGTGATAGGCAAACAATCAACTTCTGTAAAAATTCTCATTTCCTGACAGACTCCATGGCAGCATACGTATGGGTTAATCCCACCTCTCATACCTCATAGGACCCCACTCCCATAAATCTTTGCTTCTAGCCAGAGACCGTGTTCCTTTTTTGTCCTCCTCCTAGGACCAAGGTGTATCTTACCTTATGAAAATATCTACGGTCCGATCCTGGCTTGCACGATTGTTCTGATGGTGGTTCTGGAGTCCAGCATTCCCAGCTATTAGCAGGGTGGAGACGTGCAATATATGCGATGCCATGAAGAGCTTCTATCCTCGCCTTTGGCAGGCAAGCGGCATTGGGCCAAACGTCCTTGCTATTAGCAGGAGGTCCCCCCTTACTGAAAGCCCGGTCGTGCAGTGGGTAGTCGTTCCCAGTCAGGATGGACCAGGATAGTGCTGGGGTGGTATCGTATACCGTTTTCATTATTATTGTATGGCAGCAGTGTTTGTGTGTATTGTTTGTCCTTTCCCCCCCTGTATTCTTCCGCTATGGCAGCTGGAACGCATCTGCGTCTCAGTCCGCCGGGTCTTCCGGGTTCTGTGCATCTGCGAGCCTCGCCTGAAATCGAGGCTTGGTTCGCGCACGCGCAGTTCCGGAGAAAGGACGGCGGTCGCGCATGCGCGCGGGCTCCGCTTGACGGCGCTGGGGGCGCAGTGACGTCATCATCGGCGCCAAGTTTAAATAGCTGTCAAAATACAGCTATTACTTGGGATGATCTGCGGGTGAAAACGGCGGCTTCCCGGTGCAGTGGTTTGACTCTGTCAAGGTAGGAAGTTATGCTGCTGGCTGTCCAGCTCTCCTGTGTCCTCTGGTATTTCCTATGCTTGACTATGGGTTGTTCATTGCAGTTATAGGCTTTCTACTATGGACGTGTCACCGCCCCCCAGTGGCCAACCCTTACACTGCAGGTAGGAATTTGTTTTTTCCTTCTGCTTGAATTTTTTGGGATTACTTTTCTTTTCTATGGATCCTGTTTATCTCCCTTTTTCTTGCTCAGCCCCTCTAGGTCTGAACATAGGTCCTCAGCACGCGAAGATACAGATCGTTCCAGATCACATCACCAACAATCTTCATCAAGTTCTAGACATCCTAGTTCAGCTTCTAGGCATCATAGCGAAGAGCCCAAGTCCACGTCTGGGCGTCATTCCTACCGCCATTCCAGTCGCTCTGAAAGGAGAGCTTGCTGGGGATGTAAAGCTCAGGTCCCAGAGGGTAAATCCCTCTGTGAGCTATGTTTTCCCGAGCTGCAAAAGAAAGGGGAGCAGAAGACCAGCAGATAGAGGCCCTGGTCCGAAAAGTGGTTCAGGAATCTTTGATCAGAACGGATCACAACCGTACAACTATTGCTCCTTCTGCTCCAACATTAGCTCCCGGCAGGGTCAACCTTGGGGTTCCTGGTCCCTCCAGACGTAGTCCCTCTTTGAGTGAATCCTCGGAAAGCGAGGTTGAGGTGGATGATCCTGGAGTGGGTTTTGATTTTTCCCTGGTACCACGTTTGGTTAAGGCTGTGAAAGACGCATTGAAATGGGAAGAACCAGTGGAAGCACCCTCTAAACAGAGGAAAAACTTCAAACATCTCAAAAAAGATCGCCCAAATTTTCCCTTCCTGGGGGAACTCGGCGAAATAATTTCTGATGAATGGAATAAAGTCGAGAGAAAAAACTCGTTAATTTCAAAAGTGGCTAAGATGTATCCATTCAGGAGTGAAGAGGTTAAGCATCTAGAATCGGCTCCGCTCATTGATGCGGCTTTGATGAGGTTGGTGAGACATGTCACTCTCCCTCTCGAGGATACCGTCTCATTCAAGGATGGTCTAGAGAGGAAGATCGATACGGATCTTAAACGCATCTATATCATGGCAGGTATGGCTTGTAAACCAGCCTTAGCCCTCGCAGCTTTGTCTAAAGCTATGGAATCCTGGTCGGATGATGTGGATGCAGCTTTGGCAAGTGTTTCTGAAGAGTTGGTCAAGAGCTCACCGGTCCATGAGCTGAAACTGGTGTCAGTCTTCTTGGGTGAAGCATCCCTTGACATTATTCGCCTAGTGGCACGTGTCATGCTCTCTTCAGTCACAGCTAAGCGCGCCTTGTGGCTACGCCCATGGGTGGCGGACCCTGCCTCTAAACAGGCCTGGTGCAGAATTCCCTTTGAGGGTTCTTCCCTCTTCGGGAATAAGCTGGACTCCGCCATTACCCATGCTACAGGGGGTAAGTCAGGGTTCATACCCCAGGACCGTTGCCTCTTGGGTCAGAGAAGACCTCAACCCAGGCAAGATCAAGAGCGTACTAGAGATGCCGGCCGCTACAAGCCCAGTCGCGAGTTCAGAAAGAACTGGAGGAGAAATCAACCTTCTGGCCAGAAGTCCTCAAAGACAACCTCTTCTGGCGGACGGGAGGCTTCCAAGTCCTTTTGATACGAAGCCTGTCCAGGCGGAGCAAGTTGGGGCTCGGTTACTGCTTTTTCAGCACGTCTGGGCAGCTTCGATCAGGGACTACTGGACGGTCAAGACAGTCTCATCAGGTCATTCGTGGGTGTTCAGCAGTCCACCCTTACACCGGTTTGTTTCCACAGTCCTTCCTCACCTGGAGGAGAAGAAACAAATTCTTCTGTCATACACGGACTCACTGATAGCTCAAGGTGCGGCCATCCCGGTACCCTCGGAAGAAAGATTTCAAGGGGTGTATTCCCCCCTTTTCATGGTCCTCAAAAAGAATGGCTCCTTGAGGCCAGTCATCGACCTGACACACCTGAACTTCTTCATCAAGAAGGAAAAGTTCAAGATGGAGACGCTGCTAACAATTCGTCAGACAATACAACCAGGCAATTGGCTGGTCTCCATAGACCTGAAAGACGCCTACTTTCACGTACCGATTGCAAAGGACTTCCAGAAGTATCTTCGTTTTGCAGTAGATCAGAGGCATCTCCAATTTACATGTCTCCCATTCGGGCTTACAACATCGCCTCAAGTGTTTTCGAAGCTCTTACTGGCTGTCGTGGCTTTGATCAGAGTCAAGGGTATCCGATTACACCACTATCTAGACGACCTACTCCTGCTTTCGCAGGACAGAGAACAACTGTTGTCACACCGAGATCAGGTCATTTCTACCCTGACGGAGTTCGGTTGGCTGTTGAACAGGGAGAAAAGTCATCTAGACCCGACACAGTCTCTGATATTCCTCGGAGCCCTGTTCGACACGGTGAAGAGCACCATCTCTCTGCCTCTGGAGAAAATTACGTTAATTTGGGACAGAATTCATCGTGCAATGTCATCACCCCTACTCAGAGCTTCTCAGTGTCTCAGGATAATCGGCACCATGGTGGCAACAGCCCCCATGGTGAAATGGACACAATGGAAGATGCGCCCCTTCCAGAAGGGTTTTCTCCAGCAGTGGGATCCGGGATCTCGAGACCATCTGGTCCGGATAACCCCGTCCATGCGGGAGAGTCTCCCCTGGTGGCTGCAGTGGAAGAATCTCCTCAATTGTCATTCCATTGCACCCGTTTCCTGGATCACGGTGACAACGGATGCCAGCAGCAGAGGCTGGGGCGCTCTCTGTCTAACGGAGGTAGCCCAAGGCAAGTGGGATTTCCCATCCCGAGGTGTAGTCTCGAATGTTCTGGAGCTTCGAGCTGCCTTCTGTGCTCTACGACATCAGGAGCCTCAGTCCTCCTAAGGCTGGACAACATGACAGTGGTGTCTTATATCAAGAGACAAGGGGGCACACGCAGTCTCTCCTTACTGAAGGAAGTGAGTCCAATCATGTCCTGGGCTCAGACGAACCTGACAAATCTGACGGTTGTCTATCTTTCCGGAGTTCAAAATGTCCAGGTGGACTTTCTCTCAAGGTTTGCTCTGGACAACAACGAGTGGTCTCTCCACACAGAAGTCTTCAGTTGGATTCTATCTCTGGGAGTGACACCGGAGGTAGACCTGTTTTCATCCCCTTGCAACTACAAAATAGGAAAATACTACACGAGGTGTCGTTGTCCCCAGGCCTTCGGAGTGGATGCCCTGACGGACCAGTGGAGATTCCACAGGGCTTATGCCTTTCCACCAGTTCCGGTCATTCTACGTTTTCTATCGAGGCTCAGGTGGGAAGAAGTCGAGGTAGTGGCAATTTTTCCATATTGGCCCAACAGGCCGTGGTTCCCCCTCTTATTACAGCTCAGCTACCGGAATCCAATTCCTCTCCCATCCAGACCAGATCTCCTATTGCAAGGGGCATCTCTTCACCCATGCCCATCCCAGCTCAATCTGATGGCTTGGTTCTTGAGAGGGGAAGGTTGGAAGCCCTAGGATGTCCAAGTGCAGCTATTACAACTCTATTGAATGCCAGAAGACCAGGTACCAATAGAGTTTATCAAAGAATTTGGTCAAAGTTTGCAGATTATGTTTCCACCACTGACGGTTCCTGTATTGACCCAAGGATGCAGGATATTCTGGGTTTCTTACAAACAGGCCTGGATCTATCCTTATCAGTAAGTTCTCTACGGGTTCAGGTTTCTGCAATCTCTGCCTTCACAGGTATATCCTGGGCCAGACATCCCCTTACGAGGCAATTTTTCAGAGGAGCAATATAGCTCAGGCCTCAAAGAAAGCCGAGGTTTTCCAAGTGGGATCTTCCTCTTGTCCTGGATTTCTTTTCAGAGAAGAAAATACAACTTGTGGATCAGGCAGCTATTAAAGATCTCTCTCTCAAAGCTGTATTCCTAGTGGCCATAACATCAGCCAAGAGGGTCTCCGAGATCAGTTCTCTAGGGTGTAAAGAACCATTCCTTACTTTCTTCCCTGACCGGGTGGTCTTGATTCCTATGCTAGGATCAAATCCTAAGGTAACATCTGTATTCCATGAGAATCAAGAGATTGTTCTTCCAATTTTTCGGACAACTGAGGACTCTAGCATTCATCCTTTGGATGTGGGAGAAGTTTTAAGGCAATATCTTGAAGTCACTGCCTCTTTTCGAAGATCCGATCATTTGTTCGTTTATTTCCAAGGAAAGAACAAGGGTTTGCGTGCTTCTTCCAGAATCATTGCAGCTTGGATCGTTCAGGCTATACAAGGGGCTTATATGGCTAAGGGTTTGGCTCCTCCAGAAGCAGTGACCGCTCATTCTACCAGGAGCGTTTCTACGTCATGGGCAGCTTCCCGTCATGTATACCCGTAAAGTAATCTGCAAAGCGGCCTCTTGGTCGTCGATCAACACGTTTATGACGCACTATTGTGTAGAACCGGCTTCTTTGTCTTCGGTTAATTTTGGTTTGCATGTCTTGTCTGTTGACGGTGCCAAATAAACCTCTTTTTTCTTGAACCAGCAATTTCCCACCCGGGAGTGTATGGCTAGTCATTTCCCATATGTATGCTGCCATGGAGTCTGTCAGGAAAACGGAAAATTTATATCAAATACTTACCGTAATTTTCCTGTCCTGATGGACTCCATAGCAGCAGAAGTTCCCTCCCATTTGCTGGAGTAGGCTAAGTTACGGAACACGGTCTCTGGCTAGAAGCAAAGATTTATGGGAGTGGGGTCCTATGAGGTATGAGAGGCGGGATTAACCCATACGTATGCTGCCATGGAGTCCATCAGGAAAGGAAAATTACGGTAAGTATTTGATATAAATTTTTGTTTTATTACATATAAAAAACATACAAATGAACAAAATCCAATATTACAATAAAAAGGGAAATTAAACCTTACAGTATACAATTACTTGCAGGTTTTATCAAAAAGGGGTGTCTGGTAATGGAGTTATCCTTATAGAATAAGGATCCTCTACTAGTTGTGCAGTCTTAGTGCCTCTTCGTCAGGGGGAATAATCTATAAAAACAGGTAATTTTTTTAGGATATGCATACATACAGATTAGCAAGCATATAATATTAACAAAACAGCAATAACAATAACAGTGGGAGGTTGCTTACCTACAAGCCCAAAGCCAAAAAGGTCCCAAAACACCAAATGATTCCCCCCCCGCCGAGGACATAGGGGATAGTTAGCGGAGAATCTAAAATAGTGACAACGTACAGGGTAATGGGTAAGTTATATATAGGGTTCATTGGGGTAAGAGACAGGGTAGAAAAAGAAAGAGAAAGAAGAGGGAGGTAAATGGAAGGAAAAGGGAGGAAAGAGTAAGAGGAACGGGAATGGAGTGAAAACAAAGAATAATGAGAGGGGTGGGTGGAAAAGGGGAGGAGGAGGGGGGGAAGGGGCAGGGAGGGGGAAAACAGGGAGAGGAGGAAAGGGAAGGGGAGGAAGAGGGGGGGAAGAAAAAGCAGGGGAAGGAGGAGGAAAGGGGGGGAAAGGCGGAAGGAAGGGGGGGGGAAGAGGAGGGAAAAAGAAGGGAGAGGAAGGGGAAGAAAGAGAGGGAAAAAGGAGGGGGAAATAAAAAAGGAAGGGAAGGAGTGTGGGATGAAAAGGGGTGAAGGGACTGTTGTTACTGCAATGGAAAAGCAGGATAGAAGCTATTGGAAGATATTACACATTGATGGTCCAGATAACCAGAGGCAACCTACCTGATGAGAGCACTCTGGGGCACAAAGTCACAGAATTTTCAGGAGGGGGGGCCAGTGCTAATCACCGGAGGGGGCCACAGCCAGAGACAGGATACAACAAAGACTAATCATGTTAGCTTGATAAGTTGCTGGATAGCGTCTCGCTAGCGTCAGGGGTTAAATAGCCTGATACATCGCTTCACTGAGTGGCCTGCTGGTTAGAATTAGCAGATAGTCCAATCACATTAGTCCAGTCTGCAAATGAACAGACAGACAAAATTCAGTGGGCAAGAGTCAAAGCCTATAGCAGGTCAATAGGTCCAAATCTCACCTCAATAAGAGTGGCCGATATCCCATCCTCCTGGAGCAGCTGTCCACACTGCTCATCAATGGGCAAGGTCCCATTAAATGAGCTCCCCAACCCAGATGGCGGTATGTGTGGCGGGTCTGGCTCCCTGCACTGCTCCGTGACCTCATGCTCCTTTATGATGAAAGGGCTATGGAGGATACGGACCCATCTGTACTCCCTTCCTCCCTTACCACTGTTCCCTCTACACAGATTCCCTTGCACACTCCGATTCGATCGAACGATAAATTTAGATTGTAATCTTGGACATGTCTTGATCTCATGACTTGCATTTGGACCTTCCTGTATCAAGCCATTAGGGATCTCAATAACAGCATTAGCATGATACTCCATCAAACCTCAATATTAAACAAGACAAAGCACTCAAATCCTTACAACGATCTGAATTTGTTATTAAACAATCAGATAAAGGTGGTAATATTGTTCTCATGACACACACCCAGTATTAACTAATGTGCCTTACTGTTCTTAATAATAAATATTGGTACAAACCTATTTCCCCTCCTTGATTTCAACCTTTACCCAGGAACTCCAGGAACTTTGCATGGGGGCCTTCTATGAGCGCCTCATTGACAAAGATATTTTAGAGTTCCTGGTCCCCAAATTCCCTTGCATCTCTACTTTCTACACCCTCCCTAAAACGCACAGGAACTTACATTCACCCCCTGGCAGGCCGATCGTTTCTAGCATTGGATCCTTTACGGACAATGCCAGCAAATTCGTGGATGCCTTCTTAATGTCACATGTATGTAGTCTCCCCTCCTATATACAGGACGCTGTGGATCTTCTGAAACACATTTTATTTATTTTTTATTTATTTCAGGTACTTATATAGTGCCGTCAATTTACGCAGCGCTTTACATATACATTGTACATTCACATCAGTCCCTACCTTCAAGGAGCTTACAATCTAAGGTCCCTAACTCACATTCATACATACTAGGGACAATTTAAACAGGATCTAATTAACCTACCAGCATGTCCTTGGAGTGTGGGAGGAAATCGGAGTACCCGGAGGAAACCCACGCAGGCACAGGGAGAACATGCAAACTCCAGGCAGGTAGTGTCGTGGTTGGGAACCAGCGACCCTTCTTACTGCTAGGTGAGAGTGCTACCCACTACACCACTGTGCCACCCTGGATCCAGATCCCTCCAGATGCCCTGCTCGTGCCTATAGATATGAAGGCCTTGTACTCGAGTATCCCCCACGAGCAGCGTGTCCGGATGGCTGGATCTTTCCTTGCTTACCAGAAACATACCTCCTGGCATTTGAACCATTTTATTTTGGAAGTTTTAAGATTTATCTTGATGAAGAATTACTTCACCTTCAATAATGAGAACTATCTTCAAACCCAGGGAGTCGCCATGGGGACATCTTGCTCCCCTGCTTATGCTAACTTGTATTTGGGCGGGTTGGAGAGATCTACAACTTCTGATGATCGGTATGCACCATTTTTGGACCACTTCCTATTATGGTATAGGTACATTGCTGACCTGCTCATGGTTTGGACTGGTACCAGAGATGGACTACTGGACTTCATCCATGCCCTCAACTCTAACAATTTTAATTTGAAATTTACATTCAGTTTTGATGATACTCTGATCCCCTTTTTGGATCTGACTATCGTCCAACATTTGTATGATACTTTAGGTACAGATTTAATTTGCAAGCCGACGGCCGCAATATGCTACTTCATGCATCAAGTGCCCACCCTCGATCATTGGTGCGCAGTATTCCGTATGCACAATATTAGCGCTTACGAAGGAACTGCACCCTTGAAATAGATTTTTGGAAAACAAGCCAATGCCCTACGTGTTAGACTTCTTTTGAGAGTCTACTCTTGTACTAATCTGAAGAGGGAATTTAATCAAGCATTAGCTCACCCTAGGTGCTCCTTGCTTTACCCCCTACCCAAACCTAAACAAACCGAAACAGTCAAAGTTGTCACTAAATACTCTGCCCAACAGCAACAATTCAGTAGGATACTGTCTAACCATTGGCATCTGCTCACTGAGCACCATGTCTTGACTAACCATGTGAGACCTACTCCCGAATAGGGGTTCCGGAGAGCCTCTTCTTTAAGAGAACAGTTGACCAATAGTCATTATCAAATACCAGAACTATTGTTGACTGGACCCAGGGGCACCTTCCAATGTGGCAACTGTCCTCGTTGGCCATGGATTTTTGGGGGCACTGGGTTTCAGTCACCAAACGGTGAATTTTTTAAACCACGCTTCCATTCTGATTGCGGTCTGATGGGCGTTATTTAACTCAAGTTATGCAAATGTAAATCTTATTATGTGGGTAAAACAATAAGAAAACTTCGCCAGGGAATTGGTGATCATTTATATTATTCTAGTAGTGGCAAACTAACCACTAACCAACTAACTGTGGGTCGCCATATTGGCTTGTATCATCGGTTTGAGATTTCTGTTTTTTTAGGTTATCAACGAAACCCAAGAGGAGGGGACAAGGTTATCTCGCAACGAGAAATGATGTGGATTGAACGTTTGAACGCCACTAGGGATGAGCCGAACACCCCCCTGTTTGGTTCGCACCAGAACATGCGAACAGGCAAAAAATTAGTTTGAACACGCGAACACCATTAAAGTCTATGGGACACGAAAATGAATAATCAAAAGTGCTAATTTTAAAGGCTTATATGCAAGTTATTGTCATAAAAAGTGTTTGGGGACCTGGGTCCTGCCCCAGAGGACATGGATCAATGTAAAAAAAAGTTTTAAAAACGAACGTTTTTTCGGGAGCAGCGATTTTAATAATGCTTAAAGTGAAACAATAAAAGTGTAATATTCCTTTAAATTTTGTACCTGGGGGGTGTCTATAGTATGCCTGTAAAGGGGCGCATGTTTCCCGTGTTTAGAACAGTCTGACGGCAAAATGACATTTCAAAGGAAAAAAAGTCATTTAAAACTATTCGCGGCTATTAATGAATTGCCGGTCCGACAATACACATAAAAGTTCATTGATAAAAACGGCATGGGAATTCCCCACAGTGGAACCCCGAACCAAAATTATAAAAAAAATTACCTGGGGGTCCCTCTAAATTCCATACCAGACCCTTCAGGTCTGGTATGGATATTAAGGGGAACCCCGGCCAAAAAAAAATGGCGTGGGGTCCCCCTCAAAATCTATACCAGACCCTTCAGGTCTGGTATGGATTTTAAGGGGAACCCCGCACCAAAACAAAAAAAATGGCATGGGGTCCCCCCAAAAATCCATACCAGACCCTTAGCCGATCGCGCAACCTGGCAGGCTGCAGGAAAAGAGGGTGGGATGAGAGATCTCCCCCCTCCTGAACCATACCCATTCACATGCCCTCATCATTGTGAGGGTGCTTTGGGGTAGCCCCCCAAAACACCTTGTCCCCATGTTGATGGGGACAAGGGCCTCATCCCCACAACCCTTGCCCGGTGGTTGTGGGGGTCTGCGGGTGGGGGGCTTATCGGAATCTGGAATCCCCCTTTAACGGAACCCCCAGATCCCGGCCCTCCCCCCTGTGTGAAATGGTAAGGGGGTACTTTGTACCCCTACCATTTCACAAAAAAGGTGTCAAAAATGTTAAAAATGACAAGAGACAGTTTTTGACAATTCCTTTATTTAAATGCTGCTTCTTTCTTCTATCTTCTATCCTCTTTCTTCTCTCTTCTATCTTCCTTCCATCCTCCATCCTCTTCTTCTTCTGGTTCTTCTGGTTCTTCCTCTGGTGTTCTCGTCCGGCATCTTCCTCCGCTGCGTCTTCTTCCCTTCTTCTTCTCGGGCCGCTCCGCATCCACCATGATGGGAGGCTCCCGCTGTGGGACGCTTCTTGTCTTCTGACGGTTCTTAAATAATGGAGGGCGGGGCCACCCGGTGACCCCTCCCCCCTCTGACCTCACTGGGAATGCCACAGGGAAGTCCCCGTGCGTCAAGTCCCCTTCAGGTCTGGTATAGATTTTCAGGGGGACCCTACGCCATTGTTTTACAAAATTTTGGCCAGGGTTCCCCTTAATATCCATACCAGACCTGAAGGGCCTGGTATGGAATTTAGGGGACCCCCCACGTCATTTTTTTTTTTTTTTTTTGGTTCGGGGTTCCCCTGTGGGGAATTCCCATGCCATTTTTATCAATGAATTTTTATGTGTATTGTCGGACCGGCAATTCATTAATAGCCGCAAGTAGTTTTAAATTACTTTTTTTCCTTTGAAATGTCATTTTGCTGTCAGACTGTTCTAAACACAGGAAACATGCACCCCTTTACAGGCATACTATAGACACCCCCAGGTACGAAATTTAAAGGAATATTACACTTTTATTGTTTCACTTTAAGCACTATTAAAAGCACGGCTCCAGAAAAAACTGCCTTTTTTAAAACTTTTTTTTGCCTTGATCCATGTACCCTGGGGCAAGACCCAGGTCCCCAAACACTTTTTATGACAATACCATGCATATAAGCCTTTAAAATTAGCATTTTTGATTTCTCCCATAGACTTTTAAAGGGTGTTCCAGGGCTTTCAAATTTGCCGTGAACACCCCAAATTGTTCACTGTTCGACGAACTGGCGAACAGCCAATGTTCGAGTCGAACATGAGTTTGACTCGAACTCGAAGCTCATCCCTAAACACCACCATTCCCCTGACCTTAATAAAATGTTCTTGTGAAACCCTTTTTTATAGGGTTTCCCTTTTAATAGGGACCCTATTCACCTGCAGACATATCAAGACTTTACAAACCCCTTGTCTTTCTTCTCTAGCTTCCCCCCTCCCCTTTGCCCCTTCTAACTAACACCCCCCCTTTTTTCCCTCCCTCCCCCAAACCCACCCTTTGTTTATTCCCTGTTGAATGAACATTGTAAACCATAATTTGGCTCATGACATCTTTAGCCTAATGTTCAATATAGTCATCTCCTATTGTCCTGGGTCAGGTAACTCGCTAGACTTCATGCCCTGTTTTTAATTTTATGCTTTAAATATATTGTACTATTTGTGTGGAGTTCTCCAACCATTATATTGTATTGTAATAATAGTGATTGTTTTTCTATTCGTGATGGTTTACCTTTATGATTGTTTTGAGTTCTTGTTTGTCCCATGCACTCAGCTGATTGGTCCTTGTGTGCCTCCTCTTTCCCTTTTAAACGGCAGCCATGTGATTCCCCTGGTGGGTTTGGTCAGTCTTTGGGAAGGCCACTTTCCACTTGTATTGCCTTAGTTTCGGCATGAGACAATGCGCACATGCATGCCAACATCATGACGTACACACAGTGTGGGGAGCCAGACCCGGTGACGTCACACGTCGCCGTCTGGCAGCGTTTTGGCACCTTCCGGGTTGTGGAGCTCATTTAATGGGCCCTTGCCCTATCCAGGAAGATAGGATATCAGCCAATTGATGAGCAGTGCGGACAGCTTCTCCAGGAAGATAGGATATCAGCAACTCTTATTAAGGTGAGATTCGGACCTATTGACCTGCTGTAGGCTTTGACCCTTACCCACTGAATTTTGTCTGTCTGTTCATTTGCAGACTGGACTGATGTGATTGGATTATCTGCTAATTCTGACCATCAGACCGCTCAGTGAAGCGTTGTATCAGGCTCTTTAACCCCTGATGCTAGAATTTCTGAGACGCTATCCAGCAACAAGCTAACACATTTAGTCTTTGTTGTACACTGTCTTTGGCTGTGGCCCCCTCCGGTGATTATCACCGGCCCACTCCTCCTGCAGTTAAACACTCTGTGAATTTGTGCCCCGGAGTGCTCCCATCAGGTAGGTTGCCTCTGGTTACCTGGACCATAAATGTGTACTATCTTCCAATTATCTTCTATCCTGCTTTTCCATTGCAATGAGAGTCCCTTCACCCCTTTTCATCCCACACTCTCTCCCTTCCTTTTTTTTTTCCACCTCCTTACTCCTCCCTTATTCTTTCCCTTCCTCTCCCTTCCTTTTCCCTCCCCTTCTTTTCCTCCCCTCCCCCTTCCCAGTGTGCCTTCCCCCCCTCTCCCCTCTTCCTCCCCTTCCCTTTCCTCCTCCCCCCTGTTTTCCCCCTCCCTGCCCCTTCCTCCCCTCCTCCCTTTTTCCACCCACCCGTCTCATTATTCTATGTTTTCACTCCATACCCCTTCCTCTTCCTCTTTCCACCTTTTCCTTCCCCTTACCTCCCTCTTCTTTCTCTTCCTTTTTCTCCCCAGTCTCTTACCCCAATGGAACCCTATATATTACTTACCCATTACTCTGTACATTGTCACTATATTAGATAGATTCTCCGCTAACAATCCCCCATGTCCACTGCAGGGGGGGATCATTTGGTGTTTTGGGACATTTTTGGCTTTGGGCTTGTAGGTAAGCAACCTCCCACTGTTATTGCAGTTTTGTTAATATTATATGCTTGCTAATCTGTATGTACGCATGTCCTAAATAAAATACCCATTTTTATAGATTATTCCTCCTGATGAAGCCACATTAAGACGTGCAACTAGTGAAGGATCCTTAATCTATGAGGATAATTTCATTACCAGACAACCCTTTTGGGAAAAACCTACGAGTAATTGTACACTGTAAGGTTTAATTTCCCTTTTTATTGTAATATTGATTTTCTCCATTTGTATGTTTTTTATATGTAATAAATGAGAATTTTTACTGAAGCTGATGTTTGCCGGGATAGTCCGCAAGCTTTTCCTCTTGGTTTGAGTATGTGAGAGGACAGTCTCAGCAACTGCCCGCACCCTCTTTCCTCCCTTTATCTCTATACAATATTTGGATGATGGTACTTTTTACACTGTAATTTTTGAAATTGTCTATCTGAGGCTATACCCAAACTTTCATTATAGTGGTATTTCACTTAATTACTAAACTTTCTACTTCCAGGAACACTATCTGACCAGTATTCATCACACAAATATACCATCGCATCCTCATTAGAACTAGCAGCCAGCAGCCTTGGTAATACTTTCAGTACTGTCTGATGTCAGTCTTATCAATAGCCTTATTCAGTATGCTGTAAGATTGTACCTTGTAACAGACACACTAGAAATTGCTGAAAAGATTTTTTGGAGCATCAAATAGAAACATAGATGAGAATAGTCCTGTTTAATGGCAGTCTCTTGTCAGATGTACCTTGTTTGATTTTAGCCAATTAGGAAATAACTATAGAAAGTTTCCCTTTAACTAAATTATAAATTATCTTCCCAGTAAATATTTTAATGACTGTATATGAGAAATAATTACATCTGACAGCAAACACCTTTTCAAGATTTTTTTCTTTATTCACTTTATGAGCACCATTATTTAGCTAACCTTATTATAAAGTTATATCTACAACTCAAAGTCAAACTTCTACTCTGCTGCATTACATAAAGTGTTTTGAATTTTATATATTTTTTATTGTCTGACTATTTTTCCTGTAGCATTTCAAAGTCTAGCTAGTTACAACAACTATTATATGAAAAAGTAAATTAAAGCAGGTAAATTGCTAAATAATTTAAATACATACATTTAGCCTAAAGGCCCAGACACACCCCTAATTTGCTGAATGGGCGATGAAAGAAAAGCAGCATGCTAAAGTTGTCATCACTCTGCTTTTTCCTCCTCTCAGCATGTTCATTAGGGATGAGCTAAAGGTTCAGTTCAAACACAGGTTGTGTCATCTGAATATCGGGCTTTTTAGCCTGTTCGATGGAAGCCGTACATAATGTACAGTGCTGTTTTTTTCTACTGCTAGTATATATGACAGCCCCCCCCCCCCTTTAAATGGTTGTTAAAGGGGAATTATGGGCAAAGCTTTTTTGGCAATACTTAACCTATGGATCACAGGAGTGCAGTTCATTCTGCACTCCTGTGAACCGTTTTGAGGTCAAATAATTGAATTTTATTCAAATCTGACCATAACACCTTTTTCCATGTGGCCTCAAAATCTTCATGGTGCGTTTAAGGTGGTCAGATGAGACTATAATTGAAATATTTGGCCTCAACACCAAATGATTTGTCTAGGGGAAATCTAATACAGATCACCATCCAAATAACACCATTCCTACAGTAATGTTTTCAGGTGATAATTTCCTGTTATGGGGTGTTTCTCTGCAGCAGGGACAGGAGCACTAGTCAGGATAGAAGAAAAATGGATGGGGCAATACCATCAAATTCTTTAGAAACATCTGCTGCCCTCTGCCAGAAAGTTGTCAATGGGAAGAAGGTTTAACTTCCAACATGACGATGATCCAAAGCACAAAGCAAAACTGACCACACAGTGGTTGAAGGAGAAATAGTGGAATGTCCTTGCATGGCTTAGTCAGATCCCTGGCTTAAACCCCATTGAACATCTGTGGAAGACTGCAGTCCACAAACGGTCGCCATCAAATATAACTGAACTTGGTGATCCTTTATCCAACTCAGTTATTCTGTTTTTGAATTGAATTTTTTTCTGACATGTTGTTGGTATATCTTTCTTTTAGATGTTATAAGTTGCACTAGTAAATAAAGCTGGATAAAACACAAACTGTGTCTGCCTTCATTTCAGTCTGCAATGCAACAAAATGTGATTATTTTAAAGGGGGGTGATTCTTTTCCATACCCACAGTGTATATATATATATATATATATATATATATATACACACAGTCAGGTCCATAAATATTGGGACATCAACACAATTCAAATCTTTTTGGCTCTATTCATCACCACAATGGATTTGAAATGAAACGAACAAGATGTGCTTTAACTGCAGACTTTCAGCTAATTTGGGGGTATTTACATCCAAATCTGGTGAACGGTGTAGGAATTTCAACAGTTTGTATATGTGCCTCCCACTTTTTAAGGGACCAAAAGTAATGGGACAATTGGCTGCTCAGCTGTTCCATGGCCAGGTGTGTGTTATTCCCTCATTATCCCATTTACTAGGAGCAGATAAAAGGTCCAGAGTGCATTTCAAGTGTGCTATTTGCATTTGGAATCTGTTGCTGTCAACTCTCAATATGAGATCCAAAGAGCTGTCACTATCAGTGAAGCAAGCCATCATTAGGCTGAAAAAAACAAAACAAATCCATCAGAGAGATAGCAAAAACATTAGGTGTGGCCAAATCAACTGTTTTGGAACATCCTTAAAAAGAAAGAATGCACCGGTGAGCTCAGCAGCACCAAAAGACCCGGAAGACCACGGAAAACAACTGTGGTGGATGACCGAAGAATTCTTTCCCTGGTGAAGAAAACACCCTTCACAACAGTTGGCCGGAACAAGAACACTCTCCAGGAGGTAGGTGTATGTGTGTCAAAGTCAACAATCAAGAGAAGACTTCGCCAAAGTGAATACAGAGGGTTCACCACAAGATGTAAACCATTGGTGAGCCTCAAAAACAGGAAGGCCAGATTAGAGTTTGCCAAACAACATCTAAAAAAGCCTTCGCAGTTCTGGAACAACATCCTATGGACAGATGAGACCAAGATCAACTTGTATCAGAGTGATGGGAAGAGAAGAGTATGGAGAAGTAAAGGAACTGCTCATGATCCAAAGCATACCACCTCATCAGTGAAGCATGGTGGTGGTAGTGTCATGGCGTGGGCATGTGTGGCTGCCAATGGAACTGGTTCTCTTGTATTTATTGATGGCGAGACTGCTGACAAAAGGAGCAGGATGAATTCTGAAGTGTTTCGGGCAATATTATCTGCTCATATTCAGCAAAATGCTTTAGAACTCATTGGGCGGCGATTCACAGTGCAGACAATGACCTGAAGCATACTGGGAAAGCAACCAAAGAGTTTTTTAAGGGAAAGAAGTGGAATGTTATGCAATTACCAAGTCAATCACCTGACCTGAATTCGAATGAGCATGCATTACACTTGCTGAAGACAAAACTGAAGGGAAAATGCCCCAAGAACAAGCAGGAACTGAAGACAGTTGCAGTAGAGGCCTGGCAGAGCATCACCAGGGATGAAACCCAGCGTCTGGTGATGTCTATGCGTTCCAGACTTCAGGCTCTAATTGACTGAAAAGGAAATGCAACCAAGTATTAAAAAGTGAAAGTGTGATGGATGATTGTTAATCTGTCCCATTACTTTTGGTCCCTTAAAAAGTGGGAGGCACATATACAAACTGTTGTGATTCCTACACTGTTCACCTGATTTGGATGTAAATACCCTCAAATTAAAGCTGAAAGTCTGCAGTTAAAGCACATCTTGTTTGTTTCATGTCAAATCCATTGTGGTGTTGTATAGAGCCAAAAAGATTAGAATTGTGTCGATGTCCCAATATTTATGGACCTGACTGTATATATATATATATATATATATATATATATATATATATATATATAGTGATATTGGAGGGTGTTTAGCTGGATGGTAGATGTTCTTTTTGTGGAGTGAGTCCACCTCAAAGGACAGGCATTATCATCTAAGGGCCTGGTAACCCACGTTTATTAAACGGAAAAAAGAAAACAAAAGTCCATCCAGGAATCCCATGCAGGGGTTTAAACTTCATTCAGACATTAATGAAAATATACCGAGCCACCCAGATCTCTCTTGTCAGCAGTACCTCTGCTTTCTCCCAACCGACTTCTCGATTCCTTCCAGCCTCCTGAACTCACTGGCTTCCTTAGTCTCCCAGACTCTCAACGCTGGCCAGTCTTTCCCAGCCCCGCTTTTATGGGCTGCAGTCTCCCACAGGGCAGACAGTCTTCTAGACAGAGGTTTGTCTTCAAACAGCAGCAGCAAGCTTCCTAGACTCCACCTTCCACCTCCTTCTGCTCTCACCAGCCCCTCCCCTTATGGGTTGTGTGCACCAGGTCACACACCTTGCTGGCTGCCCATAGCACTCTCACATATATTGTAGGGTAGATCCCATCCCACCCAAGACTCTTAGGGATCTCCAAACTACAGAGCCCCATCCGGCAATAGCAACATTGCAAAATCCAGAGAAAACTGCCAGAGCAGTTTTCTCCATTTCAAATCTATACTCTGTAGCCTTGCTGTCAGCAGACATGCAAACTGTGACCTTTTCCAACCTGTTTCCACAGGGACAGAGCCTTGCTCTGTCAAAATATATATACACAGGTATATATATATAGATATATATATATATATATATCTATATATATATATATATTACATATGTTTATAGAATAAAGCTTCCTTGTTTGCCCAAAGGGTACTTGGGGACAATTCTATGAACCACTGATCAATAGTTTCTTTAATGTCTTACTGAATATGAATGAGATATTGAACCTTTATTACTTATTTATTATTTGCAATTATGGAATTGTAAAGTACGTTATCCATTTCCATACTTGGGCACATACTGAAGAGTTCAAACATTCATAATGACTTTTTCATTATTTGAAAGTTTGATGATATCAGTTCTGGTCAATATTTATCTTTTAACCATCTTGTATTTTATGTACTAGGATTTACTTGTACATAAAATGTTTCATGAATATTTCCTTGCCACGTGGGAATAGGGAAATGTCACTGCTCATCATTTACTTAATTAGGTCTGACTTTACTAACTGGCAACTTCAAATAGTTTTGTTCATTGACCTCAAAAGAACAAAGTTTGGTACATGCAAATTATCTATCAAAATAAAGAGATATCATTCAAAGTAGCTGTCCTTGTTTATTTTCGACTTTTAAATTACCTTTAACTATTTACCTGACAGACCAAAACAAGATGGTATTCATACTAGAACCTGATGAAAAAAATGTATGTATGTATGTTTGTGTCTTATATACATATATTTTTTATATACTGTATATATATATATATATATATATATATATATATATATATATATATATATATATATATATATCCATCTATATAGATATATCTATATATGCACACACACTGTGATATGGGAGAGCCTGGGGTTACCAGCCAGCTGATGTTGTCTTTATTTTCAAAAACAGGCAAATCAAAACCACTTCTCATCAGCATAAGCAACATAAACAGTCCATAGCATCTGGTATTTAAACAAACTACAGCTCACCACCTGTAACACTCATCCCTTACTCAGGGGTTTGAAGTCCCCACCTGTTCCAGGGGTCCAGAAAGATCGCAAGAGCCTAGCAGGGTCTCACCTGATCAACAGCCTCCAGTCCCCTCACAACTGTTGCTGTTCCAACCTACACTTCTGAGAGACCTACTGTTTCCTGCACCCTTTCAGGCCTCTTCTGCAGGTTGACCCTTTAAGATCACAGTCCCTGTAATCAGTGTTAGGGGCTCCTCTGGAAGATGCAGGTGACACCAACGCACCAAAACACTGCTTTCTGGGACTAGGATAGCTAAGCGATTAACATCCAATGAAAATGAGCTCCAGTCAATGTAGGGGAATATTATCACAGGATTTTGAAGGAGGCAGTGGTGAGGAACAATAATGTCACCTGAGTCTCCCCAAAACATTGAAAGTTGGGTCTGAAGGTAAGTCATTTTCTTTTTTTTATATATATTTATTTCTTTTTTATTAAACAGATTTGGCAGGCTTTTTGACTTCCAGTAGAGCAAACCTTTCATTTGCATGGGAATATGCCTTGGCATCAGCAATAAAGCTTTACACCAGCTGGTATGGAAGCCATTGAAGTGCCAAACAGGTGCGGGATGCATGGGGAGTTTTTTTTTTCCCCACTCCAGTAAAGTTTGTTATGAGAGACAATGGGGTGGGTATTAGCAAGTGTTGCTTTGAGTTTCAAAGCTTTCCTTTGGGAAAGGGATAACCGCCTAGGGTCATAGGATTGCATTCTTTTCTGTATTTTTTCTGCTGCCAGTTCTTCTCAAATGGGGTAAACTCACAAAATCTATTTGGGTCCCCTTTTCCACCTGCCAATAATTTTACTCAGTTTGCATTGCTGTCCCTGCCAGTGTTTGTTTGACCAATAACTGGTGTGCAGTCAGCCACCTCTTGACCTAGACCTGGTGTGTTGCCAGCAGCTCTGACCCAATGTGGCTCCTATCCCCTAAGCATTCAAGACAACATGACAGTGTTCATCCTGGGATGTTGCATATGCTCAAAAGAGTTAGAGAATGTTGACAGTGAGGAGGTGAGGGCACAGGTGACTGCACTGTCACCACTAGACATGGCACATGATGCCACCAGCTCCAGTAATGTTCAAGAAGAAGATTAACATAGTGTGCCAAGAAGGATATGTTACATCGCTTACTTGATCACATATCCATGGGATGGCCTTCTGTGTAAAATAATGGATGCTAGGTTACTTGCCACCGTGGTGTAGTACAGGCCATAAACTTATGTAATTGGTGCTTATTCAACAAGTTAGAATTGGAGCATATACAAAGTCAGCAATTTTGAAAAGTTGGCATAAAGACACTGGACATGGAGGCAATTTGGGGACATTATTTTTCTTTCACACATCAGCATATATATTTAAAAAGATTCACACCACAGAGCTCTGTGGACTGGCCCTGGGAATAGCAGTGGCATGTACTTGTAAGGTAGTTGTGCCAGGTAGCTAAGGATGGCTTTATCTTCCAGCAAGCTACTGGACAAAATCTTCCCACTTTGCAGTAAGCTCTAGTGTCTGAACATCATTGCCTCTTGCTGCTGCTTGCCTGAGGTTTCCAGACTGCTGTGTGGCTGAAATCTACTCTGCCTCTTCGGTCATGGTGCTATCTTTCTCATCCTTAAAGTGGATGTAAACCCAATGTCATCCTTTCTAAACTACTGCCATAGGGGTTATCTATAAAGATCTACATGCCTCCTGCATGTATCTTTACCTGTCAAATGTCTCCCCTCTGTCTGTTATGAGAACTGAAAAACTGCATATTCTGTGGGTCTATTGTCTGGAGCTCGGTGGGTGGAGTCATGATGTCAGTAGACTCCCTGCCCACCTCTACACTTCCCTTGTCAACATGCATTTTTTTTCTGTGTATTTCTTACACTGAACTTCTGATATGATCTCTAACATCCAGTGAAAAGACAGGAAAGTAACCACATCACTTCAGCATGCCCAATTATGCTGAGGTGTGGAACATCAAATCCTGGAAGAACAGCAGAAGAAAGGAGTGGGAGGGAATTTAAAAATAATGCATGTGTCTTAGGCTAGTGCACGAGATATGTAAATCACCTGTCTCTCACAGCAAGGGGGACTATTTGACAAAGTTTTTGATTGTTTGTCAAGATTTATTTCACTGAACAATAAAAGAGGATTGGTCAGAGATGGATTAACTCTTTGTGGCAAGGCTGGGCTCAAATGATAGGAAATCTTATACTCTATATTATGACATAAAAAAAAAAAAAAAAAAAAAAAAGAATTCGGGTTTACATCCACTTTAATATCTGAAAGAAGGAATTCATGTGCATGGTAAATATTTTAATCCTGCAGCAAGTCAGGTATTGTTTGATCAAATCATTTAGCCAACTTCTCATACCTACTTTGTAAGAAAATGACAGGATTTTCAGCAGAGGAGGAGAAAGGGATGCATTAGTTGCACTTGCAGACAACTGGAGGAAGAAGACCACCACATTGTTCTGCATTACCTGCTCACCCCTACTACCACTACTTTAGACCTAAAATTTTTTCAATAAAAGGGATTGTCCAAACAGGAGCTATTGCAATAGCGGGGATATATATATTGTGCTTTGGTGCAAAATACTTTACCACACAAGTACTGTATACAGTGCTTCACTGCAAAGAAAGGCCAGCTTTGCCTACATTAACAACAAGTGCACATTGAGTACTCCAAAACAAAAAAAGACCCTACCAACACATAATCAAATTATTTATACCTCCCAAAATTAACTGGAAACACTAAACCCAAATCCACTGGGTGGAGGAGAAAATGAAGGAGGAAGAGTAAGAGGAGTTGAGTGGTGAGGGGAAAGGAGGAGGAGGGGGTTAAGGAAAGAGCAAAGGAGCAGGGTTGGCACCAGCATAAGGTAGCTAAGGTGGCGGCCGCCTTAGGGTGACAGAAGAGGGGAGATCGCTAAAGCTGTGGCTCCCCCTCCTCCTCCTGATGAAAGGCAGACAATAGCCTTTCATTTCTGCACCTCGGTCCCTTGCTGCTGTCTACAAGAAACTCTCCTACCATGAGGGCAAAGGCAGAACTGCCTCCAGTCCAGCACACTCATCGATGAACTGGAGGTGAGTGAGAGGAGGGGGGATTAGCCGAGTGAGACCAGGGGGAGATGCCTGCAGGCACAGTACAAGGAATGGCATGGATCCTCAGTTGAAGATAGGGGAAAATTTCTTCATTATCTCTGACTGTCCTACACAGCCTGCTGCATGTACAGGTACACCGTGGGGACCATCTAGAGACAGAGGAGGAAAAGATGAGGACAGAGCAGGGGACATAAGAGAGATGGGGGGCAGTTACAGAGTACATGGGGACAGACAGAGCATATGAGATGGAGACAGAACAAGACATCAACAAGAAAGGGCCTTTCACATGGGACAGATTCTGCTTTGCTCAGCAGGGGATCTGTCTGCTAATCCCAGCTGAGCAGAGCAGGAGGATAACAGGTCCGCATATGCAGAGCGGACACACACACACAGCCCATTCTGCTCTATGGGTGGAATTTTTTTGATTTCTTGGCCATTTTTCAGAGAATATGAATGATAACACAAAAACTTTTCTTTCACTCATGGTTAGTGTTTGGCTGAAGCCATTTATTATCAGTCATCTGTGTTTACTCTTTTTGAATCATAATGGCAAGAGAAACTACCCAAATGACCCTGATCAAAAGTTTACATACCCCAGTTCTTAATACCGTGTATTGCCCCCTTTACCATCAATGACAGCATGAATTATTTTGTGGTATTTGTGGATGAGGCTCTTTATCTTCTCAGATGGTAAAGCTGCCTATTCCTCTTGGCAAAAAGCCTCCAGTTCCTGTAAATTCTTGGGCTTTCTTGCATGAACTGCACATTTGAGATCTCTCCAGAGTGACTCAATGATATTGAGGTCAGGAGACTGGGATGGCCACTCCAGAACCTTCACTTTATTCTACTGTAGCCAATGACAGGTCGACTTGGCCTTGTGTTTTGGATCATTGTCATGTTGGAATGTTCAAGTACGTCCCATGCACAGCTTCCTGGCTGATGAATGCAAATGTCCCTCCAGTATTTTGATAACATACTGCATTCACCTTGCCAACAATTTTGACCAAATTTCGTGGGCCTTTGTAGCTCACACATCCCCAAAACTTCAGCGATCCACTTCCGTAACTTTCATCATAGGCCTTGTTGACTCCTCTCCAAATGTAGCGTTTATGGTTGTGGCCAAAAAGCTCAATTTTGGTCTCATCACTCCAAATGACCTTGCGGCAGAAGGTTTGAGGCTTGTCTCTGTGCTGTTTGGTGTATTGTACACGGGATACTTTGTTGCATTTGCGTAGTAATGGCTTTCTTCTGGCGACTTGACCATGCAGCCCATCTTTCTTTAAGTGCCTTCTTATTGTGCATCTTGAAACAGCCACACCACATGTTTTCAGAGAGTCCTGTATTTCACATGAAATTATTTGTGGGTTTTTCTTTGCATCCCGAACAATTTTCCTGGCAGTTGTGGCTGAAATTTTAGTTGGTCTACCTGACTGTGGTTTGGTTTCAACAGAACCCCTCATTTTCCACTTCTTGATTAGAGTTTGAACACTGCTGATTGACATTCTCAATTCCTTGGATATCTTTTTATATCCCTTTCCTGTTTTATACAGTTCAACTACCTTTCCCCACAGACCTATTGACAATTCTTTTGCTTTCCTCATGACTCAGAATCCAGAAATGTCAGTGCAGCACAGGATGAAAGATGCAAGGGTCTGTCAGGAATCCAGAAACTCGTTGACCTTTTATCCACACACACTACTTACAGGCAAACAGATCAATGGTGAGGATGGTTACTAGGGATGAGCTTTAAGTTCGAGTGGAACTCATGTTCCACTCAAACATCGGCTGTTCGCCAGTTCGCCGAACAGCGAACAATTTGGGGTGTTCGCGGCAAATTCAAAAGCCGCAGAACACCCTTTAAAAGGCTATAGGAGAAATCAAAAGTGCTAATTTTAAAGGCTTATATGCAAGTTATTGTCATAAAAAGTGTTTGGGGACCTGGGTCCTGCCCCAGGGGACATGGATCAATGCAAAAAAAGTTTTAAAAACGGCCGTTTTTTTTCGGGAGCAATGATTTTATTAAAGTGAAACAATATAAGTGTGTGACGCTTCTCGTCTTCTGACGGTTCTTAAATAATGGAGTGCGGGGCCACCCGGTGACCCCGCCCCCCTCTGACGCACAGGAATTTGACGGGGACTTCCCTGAGGCTTTCCCCATGATGTCAGAGGGGCCGGATCACCCTGCGTCAGAGGGGGGCGGGGTCACCGGGTGGCCCCAGCCCTCCGTTATTTAAGAACTGTCAGAAGACGAGAAGCGTCACACAGTGGGAGCCTCCCATCATGGATGCAGAGCAGCCCAAGAACGAAGAAGGGAAGAAGATGCCACGGAGGAAGATGCCGGATGAGAACACTGGAGCAAGAAGCAGAGTATTGGAGGAAGAACCAGAGGAAGAAGAAGATGGAGGAAGAAACCGAAGGAAGATAAAAGAAAGAAGAAAGAAGATCGAAAGAAGAAGATTTTAAATAAAGGAATTGTCAAAACTCTGTTGTCATTTTTAACATTTTTGACACGTTTTTAGTGAAATGGTAGGGGTACTTTTGTACCCCCTTACCATTTCACACAGGGGGGAGGGCCAGGATCTGGGGGTCCCCTTGTTAAAGGGGGCTTCCAGATTCCGATAAGCCCCCCGCCCACAGACCCCCACAACCACCGGGCAAGGTTTGTGGGGATGAGGCCCTTGTCCCCATCAACATGGGGACAAGATGCTTTGGGGGGACCTCAAAGCACCCTCCCAATGTTGAGGGCAAGTGGCCTGGTATGGTTCAGTAGGGGGCGGCGCTCTCTCACCCCCTTCTTTTCCTGCAGCCTGCCAGGTTGCGTGCTCGGATAAGGGTCTGGTATGGATTTTTGGGGGGACCCCACGCCATTTAAAAAAAAAAATTTGGTGTGGGATTCCCCTTAAAATCCATACCAGACCTGAAGGGTCCCATTGTCTGTCAGTGAACTGTATTCCTAGTTCCCTTGACCATTTCTCTCTGAACCTGTCCACGGCCGTTGTCTTCAAATTTTGCAGCCAAGCATAGGAAGTGGAAGTGGCTTTTGCTGCCTGTTCCCCACTAAAGCACGTCCTTTCAAATTCTGTGAGATCTCTTGTAAAGTGATTCCTGCGAGCAGCATTATTAATATAGCTGCATACTTGGAAGTACGACCACATGGGCAAGTGGGGCGTTTTGTTCTCCATTTTGAATTGAGTAAAGTCTTTTACTGTCTTATTCGTAAAACCATGCAATGCAAGGAGAGGCATATTTGTGTCAGCTGATGCTAATAGGTGATTTCCTAGGCACGGTGGGAAATCTGGATTATCTTGTAACGGGGTAAGAGGGCTCAGGGGTGTGGAGAATTTGGAATGTTTTGCAAGATTGTGGAAAATATCCAAAGAGGTGCCTATGAGTGGATGCGTTTTCACAGAAAGGGGGTATTTCGTTTTGGGTACCCAGGGAGAGAATTGAAGTGGGATTGCGCTCATGTCATTTTCAATGGTGACGCAATCTTTAAGCTTTTAGTGGCAATGCCAATCAATAATACGGGAAATATGTGTGGCATAATAATAATCTTTGAAATCAGGAATACCCAATCCCCCCCAGGCCCTTGGGTATAGTGAGGAGACAGGTTTTTATACGAGGTGGTTTGTGGGCCCAAATGAATTTCATTTGCAGTGTGTGCAATTTTTTGAAAAAGCTTTGGGGTACTTTTATGGGCAGAGTACGGAATAGATATAGAATTTTTGGCAGGACAGTCATCTTGCATATGGCCACCCTGCCAAACCACAAGAAATATGAAGTGTGCCAATCTTGTAGGTTTTTCTCAACAGTTTTAAGGAGAGGAGGGAAATTGCGCTCAAAGATGGAGGAAATTCTAGGGGTCAACCAGATCCCTAGGTATTTTATGACCGATTTTACCCATGAAAAGGGGCTATTGCTCTGTGCTGTAATCAGCTTGTCATCGGGCAATGTGATGTTCATCGCATCAGACTTTGAAAAATTTATTTTAAGGTTGGAGATGTAACCATAGAGGGAAAACTCTTTCATGAGAGAAGGAATGGAGATATGCGGGTCAGTCAAAAAAAATAAAAGATCATCCGCGTATGCTGCGACCTTGAATTCCCTCTCAGTCACCTGGAATCCCCTAATAGATTCGTTCGAGAGGATGTGCCTGATAAATGGTTCGAGTGAAATAATGAAGAGTAGGGGGGATAGTGGGCAGCCCTGTCTTGTCCCATTTTTTATGCTAACACTATCTGACAGCGTACCATTTATTTTAAGCTTGGCTGAGGGGTTTTGGTATAATGCTGAAATCCAGGTCAGCATACGTGGTCCCAGGCCCACATGTTCGCAAGTCTTCAACATATAGTCCCATGATACTCGATCAAAGGCCTTCTCCGCGTCAGTTGACAGGAGAAAGCCCTCGATCTTTCGCTGACGTGCCACATAAATCAGGTCCAGAGATTTCGTGACATTGTCTCTGACCTCTCTGTTTGGTACAAATCCTGCCTGGCTGGACCAATCAGGTCATGTAGTAAGGGTCTCAACCTGTTGGCAATGATCTTGGCCATGAGTTTTACATCTAAATTTAAAAGAGAGATCGGCCTATAGCTAGTACAGTGTAGTGGGTCCTTGCCTGGCTTGGGTAGCACTGTGATGTGTGCTGACAAAAATGTCTCATAATAGATGGCACTAAAGTCATCTGGGCCTGGGCTCTTTCCAGTTTTCAAATCTTTAATGGCCATTTGAATTTCTGAGGCTTCTATGGGGTTTTCCAACTGGGAAATGTTGTCCGCTGTAAGGGATGGGAGTTTGGATTCCTTCAGATAATCTTCAATAGCTTGTGTCCTGTCTTTTAAAATGTTTTGTCACCATGTTCGTAATAAATCTTCTTTTTAAAGAAGAGAAATCTCCTAGACTTGGTTTCTAGAATCTGTTTAAGGGTTTTCCTGGACTCCAATAATAACGCCACTGATTGGGATGTGAGTGATTGTTTATGGAGGGTCTCTAGTTCAAAAACTTTATTGGTCAATTTGACATTTTCCTTGTCCATTTCTTTTTTTCTGCGTGTTCCCATTTGGATCAGTTCCCCTCTAATATAGCACTTGTGTGCCTCCCACACCATTAAGGGGTCTACATCAGGGGTAATGTTATGTGTAAAATATTCAGTCAACGATGATGTCAATTTGGGTAACAAGATTGGGTCTGTCAGCAGGGAGAAATTTAATCTCCAGATATTGGATTTAGCTGGGGGCTCTGAGAGGTTCAGAACTATGGAGATTGGGGCGTGGTCTGAAATAGTCCGCAACCCTATGTTTGCCACGGAAAATGTGTGAAGGTCCCTCTGTGAGATAAATAAAAAATCTATTCTCGCATGGCGATTATGTGGGACCGAGTAAAGGGTAAAATCCCTGTCATCCGGGTGTAAGAAACGCCATGTGTCAATCAGGGATAATATGTATAGAAGATTTTTGATTTTTTTAAGGGTTCTATAAGTAATGTATGTCTTCCTGGAGGAGGTGTCTTCAGAGGGGTTAAGAGGGACATTAAAGTCCCCTTCCAGGATCAAACGACCTGTGTGAAAACTCGTTAATTCTGTAATCATTTTTTGGCAAAATGAAAATTGCTCAGTATTGGGGAAATAAACATTGGCCAGAGTCAGGGTGATCCTGTGGCATATCCCTTTTAGAAAGATAAATCTGCCTTCTGGGTCTACTAGTTTATCGGTTAACTCAAACTTAGCATCTTTACTGACCAAGATTGAAACTCCTTTCGACTTGGAAGTGTTATTTGTAGCATGATGTGCCTCTGTGAAGTAATGATCAGTGAGTCTTGGTATATGATTCGTCTTAAAGTGCGTTTCCTGAAGGAAAACAAAGCTGGGCCTCCCTTTTTTTAACTCTCTGAGAAGAGTGGTTCGCTTCTCTGGGATATTTAAACCCCTGACATTGTGCGAGATGATTGTGGGATTGTGTCCTAGATCAGAGTAGGCCATGGCGAGAGCTCAGAGAGAGATGATGATATATGCCTGTAACCACAACTTTGAGAAAATCGATTAAATGAATAATAGCTGAGAAATCTATCACTTTATGCAATTGAGTAGAGATAGAATGAAGTCCAGAAATTATAGACAGGAAATAAGGAAGAGAAGTGAGAACAGGGAGAGAAAAAGGCACTCCTTCCGGAAACGAGTAACACGTCCCAGAAGGTCAGATTTAGTGTGCACAGGCAGGCTCCAAAATGTCCCACCTTAGACACTATTGCGGGGTCGGGGGAGACACCCGATGAGTGAAACCATATAATAGTAGTCACCTTACTAGGAATACATGTGTGTAACTATGAACGTGTAAGATTTAAATTTCAATTCACCAGTAGATAACATATGTATGGCCAGACCACGGCCTGACTAATCTTATTCTATATGCGGAATAGTCTAATCTGCACTAATAATACTGCACGAACAATAATGAACAAACATCTATAAACACATTGTTGATGCAATGTTGATCATATATGCAATATAATATAGAGAAACATTAACAACTATAACTGTGACTGTGATTGCCCCTGTGCAAGGAGAGGAGAGACATGGGACTGCCCTCTCCTCCCAGACAACTCTACTCCTGTGCTGTCTATTCAAAAATAAATGTTAAAACAAGAAATAAGTGTTGAAACCTGTATTAAACCCCGTATGGATCATGCGTTGCTTCACTAACTGCATCAAATCGGGAGGCAAAAATCCAAATGTAGAATGAGAAGCTGATAGAGATGGCTCAGCTGATAGTCATCCTTTGCCTGAAGTCTGGGTTGGAGCCTCTAGTCAATCAGGTTGTTCAATCAATCCTGCCCGGGTTCCTTGGAAGTCCATATACTATTGGTAGCTACCAAGTCAGTTTAAGGCATATGAAGTTAGAGATTGTAAGGGTGCCAAACCAAATGCAGTTATGCTGTTTTAGAAAGTGAGAGCTAATCTGCTATATCAACAAGCAGGTTTAAACGAGGATGGGGTTGCTACTCTCAGTCTTCCATCGTATTCTTGGCGGAGGGTGGGTGGCTGCATGGTGTGGCCGTCAACTGTGCATCCTGACGGAATTGTTCCTGCTTTTTGGAGTGGTGTTTCTCCGGAGTTGCCTGAGGGAAGCGAGGTGGGCTCCGTTCTTGGGGTGGCAGAATAAACTCTTGATACCAATCCGGTAGATCAATCAGACTAATTTGAAGGGCAGTGCAGAATTCCGGGAGGTCATCTGGTGTGCGGAGCGTGTGCTGTCTGCCATCAAAAGTGACCAACAAGACAAAAGGGAAGCGCCACGTGTACCGTATGTCTTTCTCCCGCAATTTGTCTAATAAAGGTTGCAGGACCCTGCGGTTTTTCAAGGTGATCTGGGAGAGATCTTGGAATAATTTGATGCACTCTCCATTGAACACTATTTGGTCACTTCTGCGGGCTTTGAACATTATTTCCTCTTTAAGAGCAAAATTTTGCAAGCAGCATATAATGTCTCTAGGGGGTAAGGTGTCTGGACCCCTTGCTCTCAGAGCTCTGTGTGCCCTTACAAATTTGATAACTGTGTCCTCCGGTTTTTCTAAGAGACTATTAAAGACTCTTTGCAGGACTGAGGGGATTTGGTCGGCCATGACGGATTCTGGAATACCACGGACTCTGATATTATTGCGTCTTCCCCTATTATCAAGGTCCTCCAAATGCCTATTCATCTCAATGAAATGGTGAGCATGAGAAGAGGCAACTTTATCTAGCCTGTTGATTTTAGTGTCTCTTTGTTTCCCTGCTGTTTCTGCAGTGGCCATCTTTTCCTGCAGTACCAGGAGGCTAGTTTTAAGATCCGTGATGGCAGCGGAGAACGAGGCTTTAATGTCAGCTGCAAAGCCTAACATGTCCTCGTGTGTAAGGGGGTGATCAGAGCGGGAGCTTCTCCTACCATTCTCTTCCGCTGCCGACTGTGAGTCTTCACTGAAATCCTCGTCCGCATGGGCCGGCGCCATCTTGCCTCCCGCCGTGACTTTCCGTGACTTTCCTGAATATGTCCGAGATGTTTCTCCCAGCGCTTGCAGCCATAGAGCGACGAGAGCGTGTATGAGGAGTGGTAAACTGGTGACTCGCGCTTAACAAACTACAATGTGTATAGCTGAAAAGTGATCAAACCTCACTGTGAACCAAATGCAAAAGGGACATATAATGATATATGACAAACTGCAGTATACAAAACTGAAAAAGTGATCAGACCTCACTTTAAACCAAATGCAAAAAGACATAAATGATATATCAAAAAAATGTGCGGAAAGATAAATAAATAAACATAAAAAGCTGCAGTGCGTGATGCAAACAATTAAAAAAATGTGAAAAATAGTCCATATATAAAAACACCCAAGTGTGATGTAACAATCCAAGAAGGGTCCAATTATATGGAATCATAGGTGTATGGGTCCACCACCATAAGAAGAGTGCCTGGCCGCTTACCAGAGACCCATGACCCCCCGTTACAGAGGGTCTGAATGGGCTGTTATATCCTGCTAATCCGGACCACCAAGGAGTCAAGATGGGAGCTGGAATGGAACATCAGGAACTGTAGTACAGATGGATGGATCCACAGGGAAGAGGCTTAGCCCTCAGCAGAGTAGTAGTAGATAGTGTAAAATCAAACGGTTTTATTAAAATAAATATAGTATACACTCACATGTAAAATAGGAAAAACGTCCTCTGAAGAAGAACAGTCTGTGGCACCGGCCGGATGCTCACAGACGGCCCGTCCTGCTGCTTTTGCAATGACAGTGGAAGGTGACGCGATGAAGCCGCTCAGCATGAGAAGAGGCAACTTTATCTAGCCTGTTGATTTTAGTGTCTCTTTGTTTCCCTGCTGTTTCTGCAGTGGCCATCTTTTCCTGCAGTACCAGGAGGCTAGTTTTAAGATCCGTGATGGCAGCGGAGAATGAGGCTTTAATGTCAGCTGCAAAGCCTAACATGTCCTCGTGTGTAAGGGGGTGATCAGAGCAGGAGCTTCTCCTACCATTCTCTTCCGCTGCCGACTGTGAGTCTTCACTGAAATCCTCGTCCGCATGGGCCGGCACCATCTTGCCTCCCGCTGTGACTTTCAAAACAGTGGCCTGATTCCTGAATATGTCCGAGATGTTTCTCCCAGCGCTTGCAGCCATAGAGCGATGAGAGCGTGTATGAGGAGGGTGTCTGTTCTGTTTGTTGATCCCCTGAAAATAGGTGCAGAAAGACGGGCTCGGGCCGTGTGTCTGACGGAGCTCTTCAGCTAAGCTGCCATCCTCATCGTGTGCCAAGCCACGCCCCCCGTGGATGTATGTTTTATGCTTATTATCTTTTGTACTAGCACTATTTCAGGGCTCAGTAGCAACTTGTGTGAATGTTACAATGTAAAAAAAAACACTGTTGCAATGTAGCTAATTGCTTTTCTCTGAGCAACACATTACAATGTATGTGTTTTGATTTTTGGCCAAATCTTTAAAAAAAAGGAATACTGGTCACACAAACTAATTTTATGTGTTTTTATTCACTTTCTTTAATTGTTTGTATAAGCAAAAAAAAATATGCAAAAGATAGAGGGGACTAATTGAGCATGCTATATCTGTATTAACAATAATATTGTTACATTTATCACTGGCCAAACTGGAAAAAAACATATTATTTCTGTTTTAATTTTTTCTAAGAAAGCCTTGTTTGTGCCAAAAATTTACACTTATGCCCTGTACACATGATCGGACATCGATCGGACATTCCGACAACAAAATCCATGGATTTTTTCCAACGGATGTTGGCTCAAACTTGTTTTGCGTACACACGGTCGCACAAAGTTGTCGGAATTTCCATTCGTCAAGAATGCGGTGACGTACACCACGTACGATGAGACTAGAAAAGGCCAGTTCAGAACCAAGCGTGGCACCCTTTGGGCTCCTTTTGCTAATCTCGTGTTAGTAAAAGTTTGGTGAGAGACGATTTGTGCTTTTTCAGACTCGTGGTTTTCAGATCGTTTTCTGCTGTTCAGTTTGTGCTTGTGGGTTTGTATCTGCTCTTCAGTGCATGCAGCGAGTACCATTGACTTGTCATTGTGTTCTTGTTCGTTCATTACTGTTTTTCAGGTCGCTCTTCACAGGCCTTGCTGTTCTTCAGTGCGTTCTGTTACTTCGTTCTGAGCAGCCGACCATTTTCTA
Source organism: Aquarana catesbeiana (assembly GCF_042186555.1). Lineage (NCBI taxonomy): Eukaryota > Metazoa > Chordata > Amphibia > Anura > Ranidae > Aquarana > Aquarana catesbeiana. Next base: position 391,588,980 of record NC_133327.1, on the reverse strand, counting down.
GCCATGTTGCGTATACATACTCCTTGTGGAGTTCGTGCTGTGTGGGGGCTTGGTGTTGGGGTCCTGACCTTGACACAAGCCCAGTCCATGAACAGGGTGGGGAGGAGTTCATGGACCAAGAATTGGTTGCTTCAGCGTGACCAGTTCTGTCATATGCCTTTGCTCTATGAGATCCGTGAGAATAATCCTGATGATTTCAGGAACTTTCTCCAGATGACGGACCCCGTATTTCACCATTTGTTGGCTTTGCTGACCCCTTATATTAGCAGGCACGATACCTGCATGAGGCAAGCCATCACTCTGGAGCAGAGGCTCGTCACCACCCTGCGGTACTTGGCGACAGGGAGAAGCCTGCAGGACTTGAAGTTCTCGACAGGCATCTCCCCCCAGGCTCTGGGGATCATTATCCCGGAGACCTGTTCTGCCATCATCCAGGTCCTGCAGAAGGAGTATATTAAGGTAAGATTTTTATCCTTTAATATCACATTTTATTGTATTTAATGTTTGATAATATATTGTATTTCTTTTCTCATTCCCTAATTACCATGATTGTAATATGCTGTGAATGTCCCCTTTGTCCTCATGCATGCTGGATTTTTATGTAATTATTATTTTGCTCCTTCATACATATTTGCCTTCACTTACCTCCCCAGCATGGTCTCCTGCCCTATATTCACCTCATGTAGTCACTTAACAATGTATTTTTTCAGCTCCATAGTAGTGCTTTACCCCAAAAAACCCCCTAAAATTTAAGGAAATGTGATTGGTGCTTAAAATTCATGCCAAGTTCCAGAGGCTTTTTTTTGGGGTCCCCAAATCATTTGGAACCCTCCCCCCCAACTGCTAAGTCAGCTGATACCAATTCTCTATCTATCCTCAATCATCTATCTGCTGACTTTGCCAAACCCATACACACTATACTCATCTCTTTAGTGGTCAGATTTATGGATGAATTCCCCAAAGCATGTAATGCAAGGGCCTGCCTGAATACTTTCAAATGATACTGTTTCAAGTTTTTGTATACTATTATTATCTTGCTAGCTAATAGCAGAATGTCCAAATATGCTAAAATGTGTACAGTGTGTATTTATATCTTTGTATTATGACACTTCTTACCTGTCCAGTGGGCTGTCAATAGTTAGGGGCTGTTCAAAGTAATACCCATTATTTAGGCATTCATCTCTCAATGAAGTGGAGAGGGTTACCTGTCCCAGAGTCCCCCCCTATAATGTTAGAAATGGCCCAGGAGAGGGGGGGGGGGATCTGATAGTTGGACCTTATACTTTGGTTTTTAAAAATTTCCTCTAATAAATGTTAGCGGGTAGGGGGGCTATCAATATGCCAGACAATGTGTAAAACCTTTTTAAAATAAAAAAAAAGAACTCAAATCTTTGGTGACATTTACTGCTTGTGTTTTTTTTAACTGACCCTAACAGAAATGTGGTGAGTCCTGAAAATGGTGTTATTGTGTAACATTACAAAGCACTGTTGGGTGTTATTTACTAAAGGCAAAGGCACTTTGCACTACAAGTGCACTTGAACCTGCATTGAAACTGCACTTGTAGTTCAAAGTGTATTTTCCCTTAGGAAATAACCCCCATTGTCACAGAAAACACCAATTAGAGCACCACAAAAGTGTTGGAGCGTTGAGACAATAATCCACACAATCTTGATTAAGAATCTTTTTAATAACAGCACAATCACATGTGCATTTCCAAAAGGTTTTTAAAACAAACCAACATGTTTGTTGTTTAATAATTTTTGGGGTCACATTAGAAAACAAGACAATTTTAGAACTTACAAAGTTCACATTTGGTAGAACTTGAAGGCAATATCAGACATGAGTATTTACAAACTGTGTTTGATATTGCGTTCAGATGGGGTGCACCCCAGGAAAAGCCAAATTTGGAAGATGCACACAAATGTCAACATGTGCTAGCTGCCATCACGGGGGATCAAGAGACGTGTTTTGGGGGTGCAACCCCTTCCTCACAGCTACTTTATTATTGAGGAAGGGGTTGCACCCCCAAAACGCGTCCATTGATCTCCCGTGATGGCAGATAGCACATGTTGACACACTGTGTGCCTCTTCCAAATTTAGCTTTGCTACAAATTTACATAAAAAATACAAAAAAATTTGGCACAACAAAAACCCAAGGCATTTTGAGGGGTTTTAAACTCTCCCTAAAACATCAATGATGTTCTTCATTTTTTGCTGAACATCATTGATGCTTTTCACGATGTTTTCCAAGTCCCTATTACACCCCATGATCTCCCCGATCAGGATCTGGGCACTTTCACTGGTGAAAGGATCTAGATCCACAACATCATGATCCCCTAAAAAGATAGAAACAAAAAAACACCATGTATTATAAATATGGCGGCATCCATCTCTTACCTGAGCCTGTGGTCGCAGACACTCCCCTGTTGTGGTGACTAGTTCCACCACGTCTTCCTCCTCCTGCTCTGCTGGTCTTTGGTGGATTTCCCCTTCTTCCAGAGGTGGAGGGTCTGTGGTCTCCTCGAATGAGGGGTGTCCTCCGAGTCTTTTCTCCCCTATGTAAAAAAAAATAGGTATACTTAGCACACAGATATTTGATGGCAGAAATAGGAATATGAAACATTGTTTGGAAGTGGGGTACAATTGTCTATTTTGGCAGAGTTCCAAGATATGGCATTTTTCTTGTCCTTTGTCAAGCTTGAATACTTACCTGTCTTGTACAAGCTTCACAGATGGAGACACCCCTATAGTATACACTGGAGCACCTGTGTGGCCCCCTAATAAAAAGGGTGTTCTTGTGTCCCACACTAGTGCTCCAGCGTCCAGATGTGTAAACTGCTGCTGAGTGTCCTCTCCTTACACAGAATGTAGTTGGCATTTCATTCTAGTAACAAACCCATCTACACAACCCAATTCTTTTCACACAAGTAGGCCCTAAAAAATTATGGCAAATGCATATGGCCAAACGAACTATGTTTGATACGAATGAATAATGTGCCCATGAACATGAAAGTTGCCTTTTGAAACTGGATAGCAGTTAATAAAAGCACATGGAGCAGCATGAACGTAATAAACATAAAGAATAGGAACACAGCACAACTACTTACTTTTTTGCAGCACTCTCCGGATCTTTCTGTACTGCTCATGCTCTCTTAATTTGAGGTCCGACCACCGTTTCCTGAGCTGATCTTTCGATCGTCGTACCCCGAAATTCCTGTGCAGACTCTTGACCACTTTCGCCATGATCTTGACCTTTCTGACATTGGGGTTGGGGTAAGGTCCATACCTCCCGTCATAGTCGGCCTTCTTCAGGATGTCCACCATCTCCTCAAAGGACATATTTGATGCCTTAAATCATCTCTTCCGGGATCGGGACGTTTCAGGCTCCGGCTTTCCTCCTCCTCATTGCTGTAATTAGCACGCACCTGCTCTGCCTCCGCCATGTGCTCTTCCCCCACTGCGCTGAATGAGAAGGGGCAGGGAAAAGACTAGAAAGAACGTCAGGGGCGGGCAGAGTTACACGCATGCGCAGTGTCTATAAAGCGTAACACGCGTGCGTAGTACGTACGATCTGTGAGCAGAGGAAGGAGTATCGGAGGCGCCGATCATGAAAACGAAGGTAAGATCTAAACTTGGGCCTATACTGCTTCTAAATTGAGGCCTATATTGTAACTATATTAGGAGAGTTTCGCCTGACATTAGTGTTTGTCTTGTGTTGTGTCTTGCAGAGAAAATGGATGGCTTCAATTACCACAATTTCCTCCCCCTGTTCATAGACAAGTACAGGGAGCTGCCCTGTCTGTGGCAGGTGAGACATCCACATTACAATAATAAACAAAAGAGGCAGGCAGCGCTGGAGAAACTGCTGGAGTTGGTGAAGCCGGTGGTCCCCACAGCAACCATCCCCTATTTAAAAACCAAAATTGGTGGCCTGAGGAGCACTTATCTTAGGGAGCGCAAGAAGGTCACAGATTCCCAGAGATTCGGAGCAGCAGCAGATGACATTTATGTCCCCAGGCTGTGGTACTATGAGAGACTGTGATTTCTGTCAGACCAGACTGGAGTCAGGGAATCCCTTTCCACTCTTCCTTCCACTCTTCCTTCCACCCCAGCTGAGGCTTCCGATGTCCAACCTGGGACTTCCAGCCAGGAAGAAGTGGAGGAGCCCAGCTTGAGCCAGGTATAGCATTCTTCTACAGATTTCTTGTCAATAAATAAATGATGTTTACTAGATGTTATTATTGATCACTAATTGCTGATTTCATAAAGTGTTCTACATATCAATAGACAGTAGTGGGCACCAAAAATTCAGACAAGAAAGAAAAATGCTGGGCTCAGAATGATAGTCTGTTATATTTGTTAACATTCAATTTGCAGTCATGAGATGAAAATTGTGTGTGATTGATGAAGAAAAAACTAAAACTATATCCCTTTTTCATACACAGGAAGACCTCAGCCAGGAGGAGGTTGTGGAATGTGGCACACAGGAGGAGGCTGTGGAATGTGGCAGCCAGGAGGAGGCAGGGGTTAGTGGCAGCCAGGAGGAGGCGGGGCTAAGTGGCAGCCAGGAGAAGCCTGGGACCATTCGCAGCCTGACAGAATCGCCGGTTCCTCCCTTCCGCCTTCCATACAAAAGACCGAGGAAGGAGATTCACGTGCAGGATTCAGCGCTCAGGCTCATTCAGGAGGCTTCTGCGTCCCTCAGAGCCTTACCCACTCCTTAAGAGGCCTTTGCCTGCATGGCTGCCACCAAACTGAAGGACATGCAGGAGGGTCAACGCCTCATGTGTGAGAAACTTCTTTATAAAGTCCTAACTAAGGAGGTGAGTGGCGAAATCACACCCAATACCAACGTGATTGAGTTGAACCATCCTCCTCCTCCTGCCACAACTCCACCTCCACAGCCACAGCGTGGAAGGAAGCGTGGAAGGAAGACCAAAGAGTGATGACCCTGGGTTCAGTCTGGTCTGGCAAAAGATGCAGCCTCTTGTATGACCACAGCCTGGGGACATGTATATCATCTGCTGCTTTCAGGATCTCTGGGACTTCTGGATCAGACTGCACTACCTTAGATAAGGACTCCTCAGGCCACCAATTTTGCTTGAAAATAGTTGATGTGTGCCCTGGGGGCCAAAGGCTTCACCAATTTCAGCTGTTTCTCCAGTGTTGCCTCCCTCTTTGTTTAGTTGTGAGCCCTTAATAAAGGAATTTTTGTTTCAATTATACTCGCCTATGTGTGTTTTCCTTCAAAAATGACAGTTTGTTTGTGAGGAGGCAGGTACATTTCAAAAATACAACGTGAAATTAACAAGAGACACCAACACCAAGCAACCTCCTTGAGATTAAATAATACAAGATAATAATGGTGTTGTGGTAACTTGACACACAAAACACACACAAAAATATTATGGAGTAAAACACAAAAAAAAAAAAAAAAAACATCAGCCTTGGAAAAAATAAAAAAATACAAAAAAAAATTGGTCAGATGTGACAAAGCTAAATATATTGAGGGAATCACAATAAATAATAAAGAAATAAGTTTGTGAGAAATCTGTGGGAGTATGAGCAGCAAAACTACTTCATTCTTCTCACATTATAAAGAAGAAGAGAGTGTGCTGTATTAAACTATTTCAAACATTGCAGCCTGATGAAAGTGCTGTATCCATTCCGAACGCTAATTTTACCAGACCGAGCTGTTCCGTCTCGGAATTTCTTCTGAGCATGCGTGGCATTTGTGCGTCAGAACTGGCCACACACGGTTGGAATTGACGCGATCGGATTTTGTTGTCGGAAAATTTTATAGCCTGCTCTCAAACTTTGTGTGTCGGAAAATCCGATGGAAAAAGTCTGATGGAGCCCACACACGGTCGGAATGTCCGACAACACGCTCCGATCGGACATTTTCCATTGGAAAATCCGACCGTGTGTATGGGGCATTAGAAATAACATAGGTATTGCTGAATTATTATACCAATTTCTGAGGTAGGAAAATAGCACTGGAGCTTAATTAGTTAAACTGAATAGAGACAACATATGGTAGTGATGGTAGCGGTTTACATTAAATTCCTGCACATGCTGAACATTAATTCCATGTTACATGTAATGATGGTTTTGTTGGAAGATAGAGAATATATGTCTGAACGAATTTTCATAATCTCTTGTGTCCTATAAATATGTTTTATAATCTAGCTGTGTGTCATGAAATTAATAAAGCCTGAGGGTTCTCTGTCCCTGGCTGCACATATCATTGATCTTTTCTAACAAGTAATCAATAGAAGACATTCAGTGCATGTTCACACTTTGCTCTCAATCTAGGCAATTTCATGTTACTGCCCAATAGCCTCACTATTTTATGAAAAGTATAAAATATGAAATACAAATCTAAATTGGATACATTGTTTTTTTACACATTGACAACATACTGTTTTTATCCTTTATATTATATATTCTTAAAAAAAGAGAAATATGATACATAAGGCATGCCTTTCATTTTTCAATGAAATCAGGTACCTTTATGATGTATACAGGTAATACAGACTGTGCAATCAGTCTTCAGTTTTTCATCCAGATATTGCCATAGAACACTTGTCTCTGCCACTCTGCTTGTGATGCAGCAAAACTATTGCTAAGCATACTCATTGTCGGATCCCTACACTTCATTTCTTATAGAAAGTCTCACTTAAAAAAGTCTGTGCTGGGGGGCATGACTAACTGCCGAGCAAGATGGACATCTACCTGCACCAAAATAAGCGTTACCTAAGTAATAGTCAACCACCTGCTCATTGCAATTCGTTTCACAAACTTACACCCAAGTATGCTCAGCAACTCTTGATACTAGACGCTGCTGTTCCTTGTTATCTCGTTTTTTTTTTCTTTCTCTCATTATTGTTCTCACATTGTATTTTGCTTACTGCCTGTGCAGGTGGACTGCCTCTATCAACATTCATAGCGCTTTCTCCCTTTGTCCCCTATCTGAAACTCCTAACCCGTGAGCACAAGAGGAATTCCAAGGAAACCTCTATCTCAATACTAGGGATGAGCTTCGAGTTCGAGTCGAATCCATGTTCAACTCAAACATCGCATGTTAGACCGTTTGTCGGATTTTGAACGTTATGGGCCTTTCGCCCCGAATTCGAGTGGTGGGTCACGGCCCACCAGTGTCATTTGATTTAAGTAATAGTAGGCAGGCGAGTCAGTTAGCTGCACTTACAGTGTATTATGTATATATATATGCATCCTAGGTGTTGTGTATATATATATATATACACACTGTATTCAGTTTAGCTAGATTACAGTTAGTGTAGTGCGTCCTCTGCACAGTGTGCACCTAAAACTACCTGAATACAATTGCTGGTGTTCTTATGATTCTATTAGTACCGCAGGCAGTTGCAGTATTTACAGTTAGTGTAGTGCGTCCTCTGCACAGTGTGCACCTAAAGCTACCTGAATACAATTGCTGTTGTTCTGATCCTATTAATACCACAGGGAGGCAGCTACAGTATTTACAGTTAGTGTACTGCATCCTCTGCACCTAAAGCTACCTGAAGAAAATTGGTGGTGTTCTTCTTATCCTATTAATACCGCAGGCAGGCAGCTACAGTATTTACAGTTAGTGTACTGTGTCCTCTGCACAGTGCGCACCTAAAGCTACCTGAAGAAAATTGGTGGTGTTCTTCTGATCCTATTAGTACTGCAGGCAGTTGCAGTATTTACAGTTAGTGTAGTGCATCCTCTGCACAGTGTGCACCTAAAGCTACCTAAAGAAAATTGGTGGTGTTCTTCTGATCCTATTAGTACCAAAGGCAGGCAGCTACAGTATTTACAGTTAGTGTACTGCGTCCTCTGCACCTAAAGCTACCTGAAGAAAATTGGTAGTGTTCTTCTGATCCTATTAGTACCGCAGGCAGGCAGCTACAGTATTTACAGTTAGTGCACGGTGTCCTCTGCATAGTGTGCACCTAAAGCTACCTGAAGACAATTGGTGGTGTTCCTCTGATCCTATGAGTACCGCAGGCAGCTGCAGTATTTACAGTTAGTGTACTGCATCCTCTGCACAGTGTGAACCTAAAGCTACCTGAAGACAATTGCTGTTGTTCTCATCCTATTAATACCACAGGCAGGCAGCTGTAGTATTTACAGTTAGTGTACTGTGTCCTCTGCACAGTGTGCACCTAAAGCTACCTGAAGACAATTGCTGGTGTTCTCATACTAATAATACTACAGCAGGCAGTTGATTCTGCTAGCTGCAGTATCAGTATATATATACATCCCAGCTTTGTGCAGCTACATCTCAGTGCAGGCCCTTAGTATGTCTGGAAGGCCAACAAGGAGAGGCAGACAGTAACAAGTCAATAAAAGAGGGCAAACAGGCTCTCTGTCTAGAGGCAACAGTGCTGGTTGTGGAGATGGTGCATCCTCATCAGCACCTGGCCGTGGGACACGCTTTTCCTTTTTTTCGGCAGCTGGCCGTGTTGAGCCACAACATGTGGAAGACTTGGTAGAGTGGACGATCAAGACATCCTCATCCTCCTCATCCTCTCTCACCCAGGCTCAGGGTACTTTGTCTGGCAAAGCAGCTGCCAACGCTGCCTCTTCCCTCGGCTCAATGGCATCAGTCACTCCTTCCCTAGCCCCACCATGTCCCCCGAACTGTTTGACCACAGTGTTGGGTACATGCTCCAGGAGGATGCCCAGGGTTTTGAAGGCTCCGATGATGGTACTCAGCTAGAGGAAGGCAGTAACGTGAGCCCAAAGAGAGGGGGTGCCCAAGAAGGACAGCAATCTGGCAGTCATGTTCCCCCAGCTGCAGCATATTGCCAGCTTTGCTCCAGTGTTGAGGAGGGAGGGGATGATGAGGTCGCTGACTCCACACGGGTGCCTGATAGGAGAGAGGAGGAGGAGGCGGCACGTCTCCAATGAGGCAGGATGCCCTCCAGGGGCCATCTTAAAGGCAGCACACCGACTGCATCACACCGCAGAGCTCCGCATGTGCAGGGCGCTGCTTTCCCTGCACGTTATTCCAAAAGTTCACCACTGCTATTTGCAACATATGTCTCAAGCGTATCTTGCGTGGCCAAAACATCACCCGCTTGGGCACCACATGCTTGACCAGACATATGTCGACCTGCCATGCAGTTCGTTGGCAAGCGTACCTAAAAGACCTACACCAAAGAACAAAGTGGACCTCTCCTTGCTCCTCATCAGCTGGGATCTCCAACCCCACTATACCTTCAGTCCTCTCTGAAACCTGCACTGAGAGGAATGAAGGTATAGAATTAGGTGTGTCACAGCCAAGTACTTGCGGGCAATCTGTTATCGGTACACCGACGTCAGATTGTACCAGGCAAATTTCCCTGCCCCAGCTTCTGCGCCGCTGAAAGAAGTTTGCTCCCAGCCATCCACATGCCCAGTGGTTGAAAGCTAGCTTGGCTAAATTGCTAGCACTTCAACTGCTGCCTTTTCAGTTGGTAGACTCTGCCCCCTTCCGTGAGTTTGTGGAATGTGCGGTTCCTCAGTGGCAGGTTCCCAAATGCCACTTTTTCTCATGGAAGGCGATTCTGGCTCTCTACTGGCATGTGGAAGGCAATGTCTTGGCCTCGCTGGACAGGGCGGTCAGCAGTAAGGTGCATATTACTGCTGACTCATGGTCCAGCAGGCATGGACAGGGACATTACCTATCTTTCACTGCACACTGGGTGACTCTTCTGGCAGCTGGGAAGGATGCAGGACAGGGTGCAGTAGTGTCAAAATTCTACTAGTGGTGATTCTGCCACATCTCTCTCCTCCACCCCCTCCTCTTCTTCTCCCTCCATGGCCTCTTCCTGTGCTGATTTGTCCTCGGAACCAGCGTGCTTCAAGGGGCTACGTAGGCACGCAGGCAAAAAAGATGCCATGCGGTGCTTGAGCTGGTGTGCTTGGGGGACAGAAGCCACACTGGGGCAGAAATTCTGTCAGCTCTGCAGGGGCAGGTTCAGAGGTGGTTGACGCCACGCCAGCTTAAGCCAGGTATGGTGGTTTGCGACAATGGCACCAACCTCCTCTCTGCCCTCCGACAGGGACAAATGACCCATGTGCCCTGTTTGGTTTATGTCCTTAATTTGGTGGTGCAGCTGTTCTTTGGCAGGTACCCGGGCTTACAGGATGTCCTGAGGCAGGCCAGGAAAGTCTGTGTGCATTTCCGCAGGTCATAAAATGCCAATGCTTGGCTGGCTGACCTCCAAAAGGAATTTAACCTGCCCAAGAACCGCCTAATCTGTGACATGCCCACTAGGTGGAACTCAACATTGGCCATGCCGCAGCGGCTGCACATGCAGCAGAGGGCCATCAATAAGTACCTATGCGACTATGGCACCAGGACAGGGTCAGGGGAGCTTGGTTTTTTCCCCATGCCAGTGGGCTATGATCAGGGATACATGCACTGTCCTGTCACCATTTGAGCGGTGACAGTGCATGCATCAGTGACACTGTCCCTCTTGTCCACCTGTTGGAGCACAAACTGCGTGGAATAATGGACAGGGCACTTGAGGAAGAACAGAGGGAGGAAGAAGAGGACTTCCTTACCTCTCAAGGCCCCCTTTATCCAGACAGTGTTCCTGCGTGCCCACCGATCACACAGGAAGAGGATGAGGAGGAGGATTGTGTCAGCATGGAAGTGGAGCCTGGCACTCAGCATCAGCAGCAGTCTTCAAGGGATCATTTACAGTCCGAAGAAACCCATGGATTTGTATGTGGCTGGGAGGAGGTGGCTGCGGATCATGTCGTCCTTAGTGACCCAGAGGACTCTGGACGGAATGCCTCAGCAAACCTACGCTGCATGGCCTCCCTGATCCTGCAAAACCTGTGGAAGGATCCTGGTATTCGTGGTATCAAGGGGAGGGATGATTACTGGCTGGCAACCCTCCTTGATCCACGTTACAAGGGTAAGGTTGTAGACCTTATCTTGCCGTCACAGAGGGAGCAGAGGATGAAGCATCTTCGGGAGGCCTTGCAAAAAGGTTTGTGCAATGTGTTTCCAGAGCCTGGGAGGTTACAATTTCCTGGTCCCACGTGTTGCTGAGGCTCCGGTCAGTCACAGAAGGAGCAGTGGAGAAGTTGGCCCTCTGACCGATGTGTTCAAACAATTTTTTAGTCCTTAGCCCCGAGGACTGATCAGTTCCAGCAACCATCGCCAGCATCTGATTCACATGGTGCAGGATTACCTAGGGGAAAGATCAGACTTGGACACCTTTCCCACTGAAAAGCCTCTGGGTTACTGGGTCTTGAGGATGGATCACTGGCCAGAGCTTGCACAGTATGCAATTGAGCTACTGGCCTGTCCTGCATCCATCGTTCTTTCGGAACGCACATTCAGTGCTGCTGGAGGCTTTGTAACCGATAACAGGGTGCGCCTGTCCACCGAATCGGTCGATCAGCTGACCTTTATAAAAATGAATCAGTCTTGGATCACCAGCTACCAAGGACCTGATGCTGATATAACTGATTGATTTTTTTTTAATGTGAGATCCCTTCAAGACTGCCTATGCTGATGCTGAGTGACTATCCTGTTATGCTGAGTCACAATCCTCTTCCTTCTCAATTTTCATGCTGATAGCTTGGAAGAACATTTTTGGTTCTGTGCACCGCCACGAGTGGCCAAGGCCCAATTTTTCTGCCCCTGTTTAACAGGGGCGTGTAATTACAATTTTTGATGCAATAGTTTGCAGCAGGGCTCATTCCTGCACTCCAACTAGAGTATCTGTGAGGGGTTGCAGTGTTGTGGCACCAGCACCAGTGCCCAAGGCCCAATTTTTCAGCCCCTGTTTAACAGCGGCATATAATTACAATTTTTGATGCAATACTTTGCAGCAGGGCTCATTCCTGCGCTCCAACTATAGCATCTCTGAGGGGTTTCAGTGTTGTGTCAATTTTTCAGCCCCTGTGTAATTACAATTTTTGATGCAATACTTTGCAGCAGGGTTCATTCCTGCGCTCCAACTAGAGTATCTGTGAGGGGTTGCAGTGTTGTGGCACCAGCACCAGTGCCCAAGGCCCAATTTTTCAGCCCCTGTTTAACAGGGGCATGTAATTACAATTTTTGATGCAATACTTTGCAGCAGGGCTCATTCTTGCGCTCCAACTAGAGTATCTGTGAGGGGTTGCAGTGTTCTGGCACCAGTGCCTAAGGCCCATTTTTTCTGCCCCTGTTCAACAGGGACATGTAATTACAATTCTCGATCTAATATTTCACAGCAGGGCTCATTCCTGCACCCACCAAGAGTAACTGTGAGGGCTTACAGTGTTGTGGCAACACCAACACCACCACCACCGCCGCCAAAGGCCCAATTTTTCTGCCCCTGTTCAACAGGGACATGTAATTACAATTCTTGATATAATATTTCACAGCAGGGCCCGTTCCAGTGCCCACCAAGAGTAACTGTGAGGACTTACAGTGTTGTGGCAACACCACCACCAAAGGCCCAATTTTTCTACCACTGTTCAACAATGGCATGTAATTACAATTCTTGATCTAATATTTCACAGCAGGGCCCGTTCCTGCGCCCACCAAGAGTAGACTGCAACATTGTACCAGACAACCTAATGAACACTTCCTCACGTACAACCAGACTCCCCTCACCAATGGGGACTTTCATAAGGAACAATGACTTGTACCATGTATGGATATGTCACCATACTAAGGAACATGATTACACTTTTTTTTCTCACCCCCACAACACATATAACTGAATTGTCTACTTCTTGGTAGACAAGTGGATTTTACCCACCATCTCAGACTCATCTATATCCACAATTACGTGGTCTGATCATGCGCCCATCATCATCACCATTGATACATTCCTGTCAAGCCCTTCTACAAGGATACGGAGAGCCAATTCATCAGCTCTTCATTCCCTCTATTCTACTCACATACGTGAAAAACTAGAAGAATTTTTTGAACTGAACAATGGAACCACCTCTGACAATGCCACCCTTTGGAACACACATAAGGCGTACACCAGAGGGATTATTAGATTATTGCTAGAGAGAAGAGGAAGAAATCACAATGCCTAGATATCCTCACAAATGCCATTAAAGACATAGAAAACAAAAACCAAACTGACTGATCTCTAAAGGCACAACTATTACTTCTTAGGCAAAAATGAAGAGCACTTGTTTTTTAATCCTTTGAAAAAGCTCAGAAAAAATTCAAAGCTAATTACTACTCCACAGGCAACAAGGCAGGAAACGCCATGGCTCTAAGAATCAAAGGCTGTTACAATAAAACTAAAATCACCCACGTATTTCACCAGGCCACTTAACATAAACTCATAGATCCACAAGCCATAGCCAATGCATTCAGACAATACTATGACACACTTTATAATCTAAAAGACAACACAGCAACCACGCAACCACCTTTAAACAAGATTGACTCCTTCCTCCGGGAAATCAATCTAACTAAAATTCCTCCAGAACAACTCTCAATTAGGGATGAGCCTACGGTTCGAGTCGAACGGAAGTTCGACACGAACATCGGGTGTTCGTTTGTTCTAAAATGAACCAAACATATGGGATGTTAGTGGGAAATTCGAGTGCCGTGGAACACCCCGCCGCGAGATCGCAGTGCATTGCTATATGATGATTGGCCAAACCATGCACAGCACACTCTGCTGAGAGAGTCATATTTGGCCAAAGGCAGGGTGCCTTTGGCCAATCATGGCTCAGGGGGACTAAGTCCACACCCCACACTATATAAGGCTGCTTACATAGCGGCCATGTATAGTGTGTGGACGGAGATAGATTGAACTAGATTAGGCAGACAAGTTAGTTAGTGGCAGTGTATTTTATTTATATATATATATATATATATATATATAAACACAGTCTATTATATATATATATATATATATATATATATATATATATATATATATATATATATATATACACAGTGCCTTGCAAAAGTATTCACCCCCTTGGGTTTTTACCCATTTTGTTACATTACAGCTTTTATTTCAATGTTTTTTTTAATCTGAATCATATGTGATGGAGTATCTTGTAAAAGTATCCTATTTAAGAGTCCATACAGTGGTGTGTATCTGAGGAGCAACAGGTGGTCGGTTACTATAACCAGGAATCTCTGCACTATTGGAGTCTCTTTTTTCTCCTCCTTTTGGATAATCCACTGGATGCCTATGCCTGACCCATGGAAGCGCACATCCATTGGTGTATAGCGATTGTCTCCTGGGAGTGCGCCATTGAGGATGATCTTCATTCAAGCTGACCGGTCACCTGTGTAGGAGGTCTGTGAGATCCTAGCAGCGTTCCTGTTGCTCTACTAAGCCTGTTTGGTCTCCCCTGAGTAAGGGCGGTCGCAGGCTTTCTGGTAAGCCTCCATTTGTTTCTATTGAAAGGTGACGGGCAGCACAAGTGGTGAAAACTTAGACCCCAGGTCACGCATTGAAAAACTTCTTTTGGGATATTTAATTTATTTTGTCACTAATTTTTTTGTGTTTTTATATACATGTTTACTGCCAATGGAATAATTATACATAGACTATTTTTCACTTGATTACATATGGACTATTTTTCACTTGATTTCTCATTTCTGCACTGGATTATTGATCACTATTGTTATACTGGTAATATACTGTATACAATATCATTATACATATCATACTCACTTGTAGTATTTATCCGGTGCTGCACTCTTATTTTTATCTAGGATGAAGGTTAACCTTCCAGCAGGACAATGACCCCAAACACACTGCTAAAGCAACACTTGAGTAGTTTAAGGGGAAACATGTAAATGTGTTGGAATGGCCTAGTCAAAGCCCAGACCTCAATCTAATAGATAATCTGTGGTCAGACTTAAAGATTGCTGTTCACAAGCGCAAACCATCCAACTTGAAGGGGCTGGAGCTGTTTTGCAAGGAGGAATGGGCAAAAATCTCAGTGGTAAGATGTGGCAGGCTCATAGAGATTTATTCAAAGCGTCTTGGAGCTGTGATAGCTGCAAAAGGTGGCTCTACAAAGCATTGACTTTAGGGGGGTGAATAGTTAAGCACATTGACTTTTTCTGTTATTTTGTCCTATTTGTTATTTGCTTCACAATAAAAAAAAAAAAAAAAATCATCTTCAAAGTTGTGGGCATGTTCTGTAAATTAAATGATGCAAATCCTCAAACAATCCATGTTAATTCCAGGTTGTGAGGCAATAAAACACGAAAAAATGCCAAGGGGGGTGAATACTTTTGCAAGGCACTGTATATATATTTATACAGTATCTCACAAAAGTGAGTACACCCCTCACACTTTTGTAAATATTTTATTATACCTCTTCATGTGACAACACTAAAGAAATGACACTTTGCTACAATGTGAAGTAGTGAGTGTACTGCTTGTATAACAGTGTAAACTTGCTATCCCCTCAAAATAACTCAACACACAGCCATTAATGTATAACCACTGGCAAGTGAAAATGTCCAAATTGTGCCCAATTAGCCATTTTCCCTCCCCGGTGTCATGTAACTCATTAGTGTTACAAGGTCTCAGGTGTGAATGGGGAGCAGGTGTGTAAATGTGGTGTTATCGCTCTCCCTCTTTCATACTGGTCACTGGAAGTTCAACATGGCCTAGGCTATAAGAAGATTACCAAGACCCTGAAATTGAGCTGCAGCACGGTGGCCAAGACTAGGGATGAGCCGAACACCCCCCTGTTCGGTTCACACCAGAACATGCGAACAGGCAAAACATTAGTTCCAGCAAATGTATAAAAAATACGTGCAGCGCTAAAAAAGCTATAAAAGTGTGTCAAATGTGTAAATTAGTGACTTTAAAGCAACGTATGAAATAGTGTTAATCAACACAATAAACACTGGTGAGGTGTATACGAATGTCCCAAAAAGATGTATTAAGTATGGATATGTCCAGAAGCAAGACTAAAGTCAAAGACTAGAGTCAATACATATAAGTAGAAGAAGTCTTCTCAAACAAAGGAGGTGTTTGGATACATGATGTTGACTGAAGACTGGAAAACACATCAATCACAGGCGACACATCATAAGCATCTAGAGTTAGGTACTCTTACCAGATCCCGTGGGATGTATCAGCCATATAGCAGTACGTCTGTCAGAGCTTATGGAGGTAGCCTCCCGTGAACTCTCCCCATAAGGTTCTCCCTTCGGGCACGATCTCCAATAGGCAAGGTTATCCCTTGGGTCACGGTCACCGATGGCCAGGACAGTCAACGGTGGGGGTGGTCAGCTCACTCACACACTCTCCAGTTCCGGGCAGGTTCAAAAGGTCTCAAGAAACCAATCTTGGATGAAGTCATGGTGAAAAAAGAAAAAAGGGGCTCCACATGGCGTAGGTCAAAAATAAAAGGGATTTATTGAACAAAAACCTTACAAGATAAAAAGTGATCACTGAATAAAAATTAGTGGCAACTTGGAAAGCTTAAACGCCCTACACGTTTCGACTAAAGAGCCTTCAACTGGGGCATGAAACAGCCTCTCCACATTGCCCATATATATAGACTGTAAACACCATTACAAAATAATTGGGTCCGCCCCCATCATGGCGCAATCGGAACTGCAAAGTTAATACTACAAACACTGTAAACTGACTTCATATGATATTGATCACATGTATACTGACACACTGCATTGGGTTTGAAGTGTATGATAATTTGAGGTTTAAATAGGAGTGTATACAGTAGTGGGGGGTCCCAAAAATCGAATCACCGAATCGGCTTGCATTCCAAGCCTCACACTGGTTACAGGAACTTGTGTTCCAAGTGTCTAGGACACGTGACCAGAAAGGAGACAACAGCCGGCGTGCTATGCGCCGCTGATGTCTCTCACAGTCATCAGGAGGGGCGTGCGCTCCAAGTCTCAAACGTGAGTGGGGAGGAGATGCAAGCCGACAACCAATGCGCTGCCGGCATCTCCTCCACTCCCTCCTGTGGAGCATGCGTTCCAAGACTCTTATATGGGGAGGGGCAGACGGCCGCTCTAGCGCCAGCCCAGTCACTGGTCGGAGCCAGCCGAGCCAATCACTGGAAGAACGTTTTTCAAGCCTACAGATCGTAAAGGGTACATCCCGATAGACAGTTGTCACCACCAGCAGTGGTTGAAATTGGTCCCTAAGGGAGAGTTCCTCAGGTTACGACATAACTGCAGCAATACCAAGGATTTCCAGTTACAGTGCCATACCCTCAGAGAAAGATTCATAGAAAAGGCATACAGACCATCTGACCTTGATAATACCATCAGGGAAGTCGGGGAAGTGGATAGGAATTCACTTTCGATTGACCGCCCTAAAGTACATGGCGATAACCCTCATAAATGGTCGTTCTTTACTACATTCTCCACCCAACATAAAGAAGTTAAAAGGATTATGGATAGGCACTGGAAAGTCCTGAAAAATGACCGTGTTCTCGGTCCTGTTTTATCGGACCGGGTCGGTATCATTTTCCAGGGCACACGTTCAGTTCAGGGGGAAATTGCCCCCAATGTCATTGACCCCCCTCGGTCCATTTCTTTTTTTCAAGACTGTAAGGGGTACTTCCCATGTAGAAAGTGTAATGTGTGTCTACACAATGTAAGTGGGAGACGGAAAACAACGACTTTTCACTCTTCGGTAACATCCAGAGAGTATAGCATGAAACACTTTACTACATGCGCTACCCGACATATTGTCTATCTTATTACATGTCCATGCGGTAGACAGTATGTCGGGCGCACTACTAGAACTTTTTCTATTAGGGTTAATGAACACATTGCTAAAATTAAGAAAGGTTGCATTAAGCATAGTGTTCCCTGTCATTATTTGGAGAGTCATAATAGGGACCCTACAGGTTCCTCTTTCGTGACCATAGACAAATTTGTCCCCCATTGGAGGGGTGAGTCTTGTCTTAGGGGTGTGTCGGGGCTCCAAACTTATTGGATCTATGAGCTTAGGTGTTTCTTGCCCGACGGTATGAGCGTCGAGTGGGACATTAATAGTTTTATTAACCGTGCGTGAGAGACACTATAGTTCCCGAGCCGCGGCACACCTCTCACCCCTTTTGTTCATGTTTAGTTCTTAGGTCGCTGCTATGAGTGTTATTGGGGTTTTATATCTATTTTTATGCCATTTGTGCTCTCTTTTTCCCCCTTCACCCTTTTTTTCTCTTTTAGCTTGTTGAGCATACTGCCTCCCACTTTTGGGTATTCGCCCATTGTGTTAAGTCACTTTGCATTGAATTTTGGGACCATATCTCCATCATGGCTTGCTGATGCCAGATAGAGTAGAAGACTGTCTTAAATAAACTAGGACATCAGTGTCCAGTCATAGCTGATTTGGGGGCCATCCAACATGTATTTATGTTGGTCTCTTATTTACCTGTCAATCCCCCCCCATGTTATTTTATTAGAGTATTTGGTTTGGTGATCGATTTGTCATGGATAAGTTGTTTTGCCTAGCATTTAGCCTTCAGGGTCCTAGGGTGGGAGATAATGCCACCTGTAGACCCCGCTATTGGCTACTTTTTGATATATTTTGACATACGAGAAGAGGTTAATATTAAAATTTTTCCCTAACTTTAGGACCTTAGGGTTCCCCCAGGTCAGTTGGACAATGTGGCATTGCTCGGTCTTCACCTTGGGTGGCCTGAGCTTGTATTACTGCGTCTGAGCTGCAGGGGTGTGATTAGTTTAGGCACATAGCTGGTTTAGTTCATCTTCACATCAAGATGCAGTGTAGGGGTTTCCCCTCTTTCATCTGACCATTGCGCTGGGCCCACCCCGCAAGACATTACCCATATGATCTTTTTATTTAGTCATCTATGTGGTGATGATCAAGGGGTGGGAATCGGATGTTTCATTACGGCCGCGTTACCCTGACATTGGCTTCGGCCGTTGCCATGGTAGTACGCATCGTGACTTCTAGGTTAGTGTTGTTATAATAGGAGGGGGGGTGGCCAACTGTCCAACTTCCCAGTGATTGGCTCAGCTGGCTCCGACCAGTGACTGGGCTGGCGCTAGAGAGGCCGTCTGCCCCTCCCCATATAAGAGTCTTGGAACGCACGCTCCACAGGAGGGAGTGGGGGAGATGCCGGTAGCGCATTGGTTGTTGGCTTGCATCTCCTCCCCACTCACATTTGAGACTTGGAGCGCACGCCCCTCCTGATGACCGTGAGAGACATCAGCGGCGCATAGCGCGCCGGCTGTTGTCTCCTTTCCGGTCACGTGTCCCAGACACTTGAAACGCAAGTTCCTGTAACCAGTGTGAGGCTTGGAATGCAAGCCGATTCGGTGATTCGATTTTTGGGACCCCCCACTACTGTATACACTCCTATTTACACCTCAAATTATCATACACTTCAAACCCAATGTAGTGTGTCAGTATACATGTGATCAATATCATATGAAGTCAGTTTACAGTGTTTGTAGTATTAACTTTGCAGTTCCGGTTGCGCCATGATGGGGGCGGACCCAATTATTTTGTAATGGTGTTTACAGTCTATATATATGGGCAATGTGGAGAGGCTGTTTCATGCCCCAGTTGAAGGCTCTTTAGTCGAAACGCATAGGGCGTTTAAGCTTTCCAAGTTGCCACCAATTTTTATTCAGTGATCACTTTTTATCTTGTAAGGTTTTTGTTCAATAAATCCCTTTTATTTTTGACCTACGCCATGTGGAGCCCCTTTTTTCTTTTTTCTCCATGACTTCATCCAAGATTGGTTTCTTGAGACCTTTTGAACCTGCCCGGAACCGGAGAGTGTGTGAGTGAGCTGACCACCCCCACCGTTGACTGTCCTGGCCATCGGTGACCGTGACCCAAGGGATAACCTTGCCTATTGGAGATCGTGCCCGAAGGGAGAACCTTGTGGGGAGAGTTCACGGGAGGCTACCTCCATAAGCTCTGACAGACGTACTGCTATATGGCTGATACGTCCCACGGGATCTGGTAAGAGTACCTAACTCTAGATGCTTATGATGTGTCGCCTGTGATTGATGTGTTTTCCAGTCTTCAGTCAACATTATGTATCCAAACACCTCCTTTGTTTGAGAAGACTTCTTCTACTTATATGTATTGACTCTAGTCTTTGACTTTAGTCTTGCTTCTGGACATATCCATACTAATACATCTTTTTGGGACATTCGTATACATCTCACCAGTGTTTATTGTGTTGAATAACACTATTTCATACGTTGCTTTAAAGTCACTGATTTACACATTTATGTTTGACACACTTTTATATCTTTTTTAGCGCTGCATGTATTTTTTATACATTTGATGCGACTTGGTTTGTTTGTGTGCTAGCAGCTTATCACCATTTGTTCACATATATTTGTTTTGGGGTCAGCGCAACTTCTCATTTATACCACAAAAAATTTGTTCGAACACGCGAATACCGGTAAAGTCTATGGGACATAAACATGAATAATCAAAAGTGCTAATTTTAAAGGCTTATATGCAAGTTATTATTATAAAAAGTGTTTGGGGACCTGGTTCCTGCCCCAGGGGACATGGATCAATGCAAAAAAAGTTTTAAAAACGGCCGTTTTTTGGGAGCAGTGATTTTAATAATGCTTAAAGTGAAACAATAAAAGTGTAATATAAACAGGTGGTGGGTGGAATGTCCTAATAGATATGGCACCTCATCTCTGAGAAGTTATATATAGGAAACAGGGAAAATGGGATTATCGCTGTGCCAGAGACAAATTAGAACACAGTTACTATAAAATATATTTTTATTGATGTAGAAATCTAAAAAGTATATATAATTCATACATATACATCATAGACAATTAAATTAGAAAAAAATATTATACACACTACAATTATAGATATTGACCGTCACCAGGGATGTTGAAAGGTGATCAATAGTGAATTTATCCCAACTAGTTTTGCCAATACATTGGGGGGAATATTCAGGGGAATATACAAATTAATACAAAGAGATAAAACCACTAAAGAAAAAAACAGAAAAAGAAAAAAATGTATTAGTGATGAGACATAATTCAAGTGAATAGTCATTTCACAAGGGATCACAATTTTGTCCAACCGAGACCTCCAGCCCACCAATCCCCACATCGCGGACATACCGTGCCAGACTTCCAGGACACAGAGCGAACGCCACCAAGAAGCCGGGGACAATAGTCAAACTCAACCCTGTAATTGGCTACAGGGGACCCAAATGGGTGCCTAGGAAAGCTGGAATTTACATATTGACAATGAGTGTGTGATTATTTATTAATTAATCATATGGGCTAAGCCTCAATTACATACCCTGATTGAAAGCACAAAATGCATACGGAAATGCGCTGGATAAATTGAGATATGGTGCTTGGGTGTAGAAGTCAAAGAATGTATAAATGACCAAGGAAACTAAAAACAATACAATACATGATGATATTAATGAGATGTTCATGGTGCTTTAAACAAAAAGCAAATGAACACAGATTGTAAGAGTATAGAATAATTATATGTATATGGGCGCTTACCATGAAAATGCAAACACCAAAGAAGATAATGGGATGCATGGGAGCCTCACAAACAAGCCTCCGAATGAGTCCAACAGACTTGATTATCTAAGTATAGATTCAATATGTATATAGTCAATATGAGGGCTTCCCAGCAACATATAGTTACACATAGATCGGGGAGATAAAAACTCCTTTCTAATATGAGAGGGGGGAGTATTTAGTTTTTACCTTGATAGAACAAAGCCGAGCCGCAGCGCATATCCAGCAACAAGTGAATGGGATAAGGAAAAAGTTTGGCAGCCTTTTATGTCCTCCACAATTAGCCAATCGGGAGCGGACAAAAAGCGGCCGGGGTGCATGTGCAGTGGCCGGAGTCAGCCACCTACAACGCTCAGAGTGCCATGCGCCAGCCATATCACGTGGTATGGTTACCAGCGATACGGTCAAGGGGCGCGATACAGGCATCGGACCTAACAGTGGATGGGGGGAGGAAGGAAGAAAACCACTCCGCCCATCCAAAGAGGAGGGAAAAAGAGGCTGGGTGTAATGACAAGCGGATACACTGTGAAGGCCCTGACCAAGGGGGCGGGCTGACTGATAAGTCAGCCCTTGGGTGTCCATGCAGCCAAAGGCTGTAGTAAGACAAAGTCCCCAGGTATCATGAAGGCGCAGCTCCAGTGAAACCGGGGGGTGGCTGAGCAGACCAGAGATGGGAACAGGGAGTAAAAAGAAACACAGGAGGTACAGGGGAGGACAAACAAACCGGCGGGCACATGTTTATATACCAGAAGGTGACCAGTTGGACATGACGCCCCCCATGAAGGAAAAAAAAATAAAAATAATAATATGTAAAGAAACTCAACAGATTACTGTATGGTTACATTTAAAGTCATATTGTTCTGTGTGTAGATAACATATATTGTGACAAATACATTACAATCAACAAAAGTACATATACAATGTCAATTAGCAACATAAAAAAAGGGTTTTTCTTATAAAATAAATAGAACAGTTCATCATCCAATTCATATGGAGTATGTCCCTAGTTAAAGAGGCAGTAAAGCAGTGGGTAAAGGGTGGAGGTAAGGAGTGGGGACAAGATGGAAGCAAGATTCTGAGAGCCTAAATAACAAAAAACGGTCAGGCAATAAGGAGACATAGGATGGATAGGCTGGTTGAACAAGAAAAAGTCGATTGAAAACAATCAATCATCCAATTTAAAGAAAAGATTTGAAGCTAATATACTCATTTAACCCAGGAAATTTTACAGCGTCCAACAATTGTATCCATCTAGTCTCCATTTGAAGCAAAGTGGTGTCAAAATTGCCACCTCGAGCATGTTCCCTCACATGCTCGATGCTCGAGGGCAGCAAAGAGAACGACATCGGGATCGTAGTTATGTTCTTTAGCAATATGTCTATTTAAAGCAGTGGTGGTTAGATGTTTATATAGGGGTGCAATGTGGTCCTTAATGCGTTTAAAGAATGGACGCTTAGTTTTCCCCATAAAAACAACCACATGAGCATAAAGCCAAATAAACTACTCCAATTGTCTTGCAAGTGACTCTATATCTCAGATGGTGAGTCCTGCCATTGGGAAGAGCAGTATCTCTGGAATTAAGAATAAGCGAGCAAAAGTCACAAGCCTCACATGGGAAGGTGCCCACATTGGAATAATCCACCGGACATCAAACCATGTGGTGGCTGTGAACTAAAAGATCCCTCATGGAAGGAGCACGTCTGTATGTAATTTCAGGATATGATTTCAGAAATTTTTTAATGGTGTTGTCGGCCGTCAGAAGTGGCCAATATTTCTGAAAAATACCTCTCATTTGACTGTGTTGTTTGGAAAACTGAGTAATTATTCTGACCGATGAATTTGATTTCACAGATTTAGTTGAATGAATGAGACCATGTCTATTTCGTTTAATGACTCTATTGAAGGACCTCTTCAGCAAGGAACGACTGTAACCCCGCTGGAGAAGTCTATCATATAAGTCATTAGCTGCCAAGTGAAAATCCAAATCCTGGGTGCAGTTCCTCCTGAGTCTTAAAAATTGACTATAGGGTATGCTATCTAGCAAAGGCTGGGGGTGTGCACTGGCAGCATGTAGGATCGTGTTACCCGAAGAGGACTTGTGATACAGGGATGAGTGCAGGACGCCATCCTCACCCACATGTATTTGCAAATCCCCAAAACTTATTTTGGATTGACTGCATTCCATTGTAAAGCTTAAATTATAGGTATTTATAGCCAGTGAGCCCATCAGCTGGGAAAGTTCATCTCGACTACCCGACCATAAAATGAAAACATCATCAATGTACCTATACCAGACCACAATGTGTGAAAGTAGCCTCAATAGGGATTCTTGGGAAAACAAGTCCCTCTCCCACCCCCCAGGTACAGGTTGGCATAAGAGGGGGCACATTTGGTCTCCATAGCCACACCCTGCACCTGGAGGAAGTGGGAGGAACCAAACATAAACACGTTTCTAGTCAAGATGAACTCAAGCAGCCGAAGGACAAACCTGCTATAGCTATCAAAACAGGGTCCCCGCTCCTGGAGATGAGTATGGATGACTTTGACACCTTTTGTATGTGGGATTGAGTTATATAGACTCTCAACATCTAGGGCCACCAACCATGTGTTGGGAGGCATCTGTTTTCCGTCTATGTGACAAAGCAAATCAATCGTATCCTGGACGTAAGAGAAAAGGGCAGTTACATGAGGTGTTAAATACTTATCCACCAGAGCACTAGCATTCTCTGTTAAACTTTGGCAGCCAGAGACGATTGGTCATCCAGGTGGCTTTTTCAATGACTTGTGCACTTTTGGTAAAGAATAAAACGTAGAAATTTTAGGGTCCTTCACATTTAAATAACTCCATGTACTGGAGTCAATAGTGCCAGATTGATAGGCCTCAAAGATTAAGCTGTAGTATTCGCTGTTAAAGTTCGTTATCAGTGTTTTGGAGATAGGGAGATTATGTCCCCCACCCGATAGGCTTAGGCAATTAGCCAATCGGGAGCGGACAAAAAGCGGCCAGGGTGCATGCACAGTGGCCGGAGTCAGCCGCCTACAACGCTCAGAGTGCCATGCGCCAGCCATATCACGTGGTATGGTTACCAGCGATACGGTCAAGGGGCGGGATACAGGCATCGGACCTAACAGTGGATTGGGGGATGGCCTCTTTTTACTTCCTCTTTGGATGGGCGGAGTGGTTTTCTTCCTTCCTCCCCCCATCCACTGTTAGGTCAGATGCGCTGGAGGAAAATACACACACGAATACACATACGGATATACACAAATTAATAACAATGATGCAGATTATTGTACAAATATAAAATTGTACATGACGAATACATTGGAATATTTTCTGTATTCCGACATGTATAATTTTATATTTGTACAATAATCTGCATAGTTGTTATTATATCTGTTTTCCATTGTTTACTTAGACCTTGTGAGGGCCGGTCCCTCCCAGCTGCTCATGGATCAAGATGCCTCTTTCAGGTTGGTGGGTCTTCCCTCTCTATCCCCTCTTCTTCTCCCCCCTTTCCATATCTCCCTTTTTCTGTTTTTCTATTTCCCCTCTTCTTATGGGCTGTACTATCCTCCACTCGGCACACGGGGTGGCGTTTTGCGTCCGATTGAGCGCATTCGGCCCCCCTCTTTCTGGCAGTCTGTTGGCATGGTTGCCATGCCGACGGACACGCCAGTTCTGCGCCGCGAGACTCCGATGCGGGGTGCCATAGCCTACGTCACAACTACTCCATCTAGCACAGAGCATCGTAGCTTAGACACGCCCATGAACAGCCCATTGGTCTGGTGAACCAATCATAGGTTCACCGCTATCAAAGCCAGCTGCATTTAAATCATCCGATTTCCCATCACTCGCACTTGTTCACGGCACTCCACAGATTATGCTGAGGACTGACAGCCTGCATGGTAAACCTCTTTGTCTTTATTGACAAGATGTCTCATTGTTTCAGATAGGAGGTTCATTACTTGTTTATAAATTTATATAGCTCCTTTTTCTCTTCTTTTTTTCTTTATGCTTTATGCATTTAGATTATCTATATTGGATACCAGTCAAAGTAATAACATGGTTCCCAAAAGCATTACTGGACCCATACCATTGGTCTGTCCTTTTTTCCTCGGCTCAATAGTGCTGGAACCTGTGGTCCCACATACTACAAATCAAGTGTTGGGGTATGTTTGCTGCATTTTTTGCTTGGCCATTACTGTTAGGGCTGACATAATCCCTTGCAGAGATTTTCATAGTGACCAAGCAATATCAGGCTTTCGTATTTGAATGAAGCCTTTGATTAAATTATATTTTATTCATATTTCAGTGGCTGGAGGATATGACCAGCCAGCTCATTGGAACCGGCTCTGACCTGTCCTGTTTGTGAAAGGTGGATGTGCTCTCCTTCAGGGGTGCCCTTTGAGGAGCTGCTGCAGCCTTTGGTGTCTTCTGCCTAACTTGGGGACCCCTGTTCCAGGTGTTCTCTCCCCATGCTACACTCCTCTTACTCTCTCTCTGCTCTCTTGTCTTCGGCCTCTGTGGAGCTGTGACAGATCCATCCTTTTCTATTGGATGCTGGGGAAGCTCTGAAAATTCCACTGTCAACATAAGTGGTTGGTATTTGCATATACATGTCAGTTTAATAAATGTTGAACTATATATCACATCAGTCAAGCTACGTTATACAAGCTTTTTACTCAAATATATGTTGAAGAAGATGCCCTATTTTTGTCTGTTTATCCCTGTTCTGTTCTATAACTTTTTAGATGAAAAAATTCATCGTGATCAAATTCGTTACCCCTGACCTCACCTCCAAACGTCGGGTCATCTATTGTTGTAAATTAATTTTCTCAATAGAATTGGTCATTGTCCTATGTTTACAATTTTCCTCATCTGTGTGCATCCATTTTTATTTATGCATAATCATTAGGTCATGGTGACCCCTTTTTAACTTTTTCTAATAAACATATTACATATTTTTATATTTCCCTCTACCTTTGTATTTCTACTGTGAGTGACCCTTTTCAAAAGTCCCATTAGAGGAGCTACACTCCTTGTGAGTGCTTTCCTGTTTTGTACTATTTAGGGATGTGGGTCCACTCCCAAAATTAAAACTCATATTGGGGTGACACCTTTCTTTCACACTGCCTTGATAAAGAAACTGAGGGTAAAGGTGATGGACTGGCCAAGCATGTCTTCAGACCTAAACCCTATTGAGCATCTGTGGGGCATCCTCAAATTGAAGGCAGAGGAGCGCAAGGTCTCTAACGTCCACCTGCTCCATGATGTCATCATGGAGGCGTGGAAGAGAACTCCAGTGGCAACCTGTGTAGCTCTGGAAAATAATGATGGCCACATAAAATATTGACACTTTGGGCCCAATTTGGACATTTTCACTTAGGGGTTTACTCACTTTTGTTGCCTGCAGTTTAGACATTAATGGCTGTGTGTTGAGTTATTTTGAGGGGACTGCAAATCTACACTGTTATACAAGCTGTACAGTCACTACTTTACAATTTTACATTGTTGTAGCAAAGTGTAATTTCTTCAGTGTTGCCACATGAAATTATATAATAAAATACATAAAAAAATTACAAAAATGTGAGGGGTGTACTCACTTTTGTGAGATAATTATATATATATATATATATATATATATATATATATATATATATATATATATATAGAGAGAGAGAGAGAGAGAGAGTCAGGTCCATAAATATTGGGACATCGACACAATTCAAATGTTTTTGGCTCTGTACACCACCACAATGGATTTGAAATGAAACGAACAAGTTGTGCTTTAACTGCAGACTTTCAGCTTTAATTTGAGGGTATTTACATCCAAATCAGGTGAACGGTGTAGGAATTACAACAGTTTGTATATGTGCCTCCCGCTTTTTAAGGGACCAAAAGTAATGGGACAGATTAACAATCATCCATCAAACTTGCAATTTTTAATAATTGGTTGCAAATCCTTGGCAGTCAATTACAGCCTGAAGTCTGTAACGCATAGACATCACCAGATGCTGGGTTTCATCCCTGGTGATGCTCTGCCAGGCATCTACTGCAACTGTCTACAGTTCCTGCTTGTTCTTGGGGCATTTTGCCTTCAGTTTTGTCTTCAGCGAGTGAAATGCATGCTCAGTCGGATTCAGGTCAGGTGATTGACTTGGCCATTGCATAACATTCCACTTCTTTCCCTTAAAAAACTCTTTGGTTGCTTTCGCAGTATGCTTCGGGTCATTGTCCATCTGCACTGTGAAGCGCCGTCCAATGAGTTCTGAAGCATTTTGCTGAATATGAGCAGATAATATTGCCCGAAACATTTCAGAATTCATCCTGCTGCTTTTATCAGCAGTCCCATCATCAATAAATACAAGAGAACCAGTTCCATTGGCAGCCATACATGCCCACGCTATGACACTACCACCAGCATGCTTCACTGATGAGGTGGTATGCTTTGGATCATGAGCAGTTCCTTTCCTTCTCTATACTCTTCTCTTCCCATCACTCTGGTACAAGTTGATCTTGGTCTCACCTGTCCATAGGATGTTGTTCCAGAACTGTGAAGGCTTTTTTAGATGTGGTTTGGCAAACTAATCTGGCCTTCCTGGTTTTGAGGCTCACCAATGGTTTACATCTTGTGGTGAACCCTCTGTATTCACTCTGGGGAAGTCTTCTCTTGATTGTTGACTTTGACACACATACACCTACCTCCTGGAGAGTGTTCTAGATCTGGCCAACTGTTGTGAAGGGTGTTTTTTTCACCAGGGAAAGAACTCTTCGGTCATCCACCACAGTTGTTTTCTGTGGTCTTCTGGGTCTTTTGGTGTTGCTGAGCTCACCAGTGCGTTCTTTCTTTTTAAGGATGTTCCAAACAGTTGATTTGGCCACACCTAATGTTTTTCCTATCTCTCTGATGGGTTTGTTTTGTTTTTTCAGCCCAATGATGGCTTGCTTCACTGATAGTGACAGCTCTTTGGATCTCATATTGAGAGTTGACAACAACAGATTCCAAATGCAAATAGCACACTTGAAATGAACTCTGGACCTTTTATCTGCTCCTTGTAAATGGGACAATGAGGGAATAACACACACCTGGCCATGAAACAGTTGAGCAGCCTATTGTCCCATTATTTTTGGTCATTTAAAAAGTGGGAGGCACATATACAAACTGTTGTAATTCCTACACCGTTCACCTGATTTGGATGTAACTACCCTCAAATTAAAGCTGAAAGTCTGCAGTTAAAGCACATCTTGTTCGGTTCATTTCAAATCCATTGTAGTGGTGTATAGAGCCAAAAAGATTAGAATTGTGTCAATGTCCCAATATTTATGGACCTGACTGTATATATATGTATATATATATATATATATATATATATATATATATATATATATATATATATATATATATATATATATATGTACTGCATTCAGTGTAGGCTTTATATTCAGTCAATGCAGGCAGTGTAGTTTGTATAACACAGTGTATTGAAGTGGTTAAGGGAAACCCTGCGCCAAAATAAAAGAAAATGGCGTGGGGGTCCCCCCCAATACATACCAGGCCCTTCAGGTATAGTATGAATTTTAAGGGGAACCCCGTGCCAAAATTAAAAAGAAAAATGGTGTGGAGTCCCCCCCCCCAAAATCCATACCAGGCCCTTCAGGTCTGGTATGGATTTTAAGGGGAACCCCACTCCAAAATGTAAAAAAGAATGGCCATACCAGACCCTTATCCAAGCATGCAACCTGGCAGGCTGCAGGAAAAGGAGGGGGGATGAGAGAGCGCCCCCCTCCTGAATCGTACCCGGCCACATTCCCTCAACATGGGGAGGGTGCTTTGGGGGTCTCCCAAAGCACCTTGTACCCATGTTGATGGGGACAAGGACCTCATCCCCACAACCCTTGCCCGGTGGTTGTGGGCAGGGGGCCCCCAGATCCCAGCCTCCCCTATGTGACTGGGTATGGGTATATACATTGTACTCCTACCCATTCACCAAAAAAGTGTCAAAAAAGTAAAAATGTCAGCAGACAGTTTTTGACAATTCCTTTATTAAAAAAAAGTCCCGTGATGTCTGTCCATCTTCAATCATGGTGCAGACGGTCCTGAGAAAAAAATGGAAAAACCCTGCCTCAATGGGATGCGTCCTGCTGACTGCAGCCTTCTCGGGGTGACAGCTGTTATATAGCCAAGGGTGGGGCCACCTGGTGAAGTAACTGGGTGACCCTGCCCCTTCTGATGTCATGTGATAAGCCCCCACCCGCAGACCACCACAACCACCGGGCAAGGGTTGTAGGGATGAAGCCCTTGTCCCCATCAACATGGGGACAAGGTGCTTTGAGGGGACCCCAAAGCACCCTCCCCATGTTGAAGGCATGTGGCCTGGTACAGTTCAGGGGGGCGCTCTCCCCCACCCTATTTTCCTCCGGCCTGCCAGGTTGCATGCTCGAATAAGGGTATGTTATGGGTTTTGGGGGGGACCCCCACGCCATTTTTTTAAAATATTGGCGTGGATTTCCCCTTAATATCCATACCAGACCCGAAGGCTTGGTATGGTCTGGGGGGGACCCACACTGTTTTTTTCAATGATTTTTTATGTATATTGCCGGGATCCGACAATACATTACACCTGCAAGCAATTTTAAATGGCATTTTTTCCTTTAGAAATGTCATTTTGCTGTGGTACTGTTATAAACATGGGAAAGAGGCGCCACTTTACAGGCAGACTAAGGGGTCTCCTCAGGCATGATATTTAAAGGAATAGTTAATTTTTATTGTTCCACTTTAAACATTATGAAAATCACTGCTTCTGAAAAAATGGCTTTTTTTTTTTTCAGTGAAATGCCCAAACACTTTTTATGGCAATAACCTGCATATAAGCCTTTAAAATGAACACTTTTGATTTTTTTACATTTGTGTCCCATAGACTTTAACGGTGTTCGCACAAATTCAAACTGAGGGAGTGTTTGGCTAATCCCTACTCTCTATGCTGAATGCTCCATTTACAACCCTAGAAATTGTAGAGGTCATTTCATCCCTACCCTCAAATAAATCACTTGGTCCAGACGGACTCACTGGGGAATTTTATAAGCAATTCAAACCAACCTCAGCACCCTTTTTGACACATATATACAACAACGCTGCCTCTTCCTCTTCTCTCCCTCCAGAAATGTTAAACGCGCATATCATAACATTACCGAAGCCTGGGAAGGAACCTACCTCACTACAAAACTTCAGACCTATATCCCTACTCAACATTGATACAAAAATCTATGCAAAACTGATAGCAACTAGACTAGTTGATATCATGCCTTTACTTATAAACCAGGATCAATACGCTACACCAAAAGGTCGAAAACCATTTGATGTCACCCGTACACTTATCAACATTATACAAAATGCTGAGACTAGAGCACTCAAACATCTTCTCTGCTTCTATCCCTGGATGCAGAGAAGGTGTTTGACAGAGTACACTGGGCTTACTTAGGAGCGACACTAACCAAGTGTGGCTTTCATGGTCACATCTTTTCAGCTATCATGGCATTATATTCATCACCCTTGGCCTAAGTCTACACATCAGAGATGCTCTCTAAACCATTTAATATTACTAATGGAACCAGATAAGGCTGCCCCCTATCACCACTTATATTTAATTTACTGATGGAGCCCTTAGTAGAACATGTCAGATCTAATAAAAGCATCTCTGGATTAGAAATTGGCACTACAGAACACAAAATTAACTTATTCGCAAATTATGTGATTCTGATGATTATAAATCCAATCTCTTCCTTGGCTTTGGTACAATCTGTCTTACAGAGATTTAGCACTATTTCATATTATAAAGTTAACAAAAATAAATCCTTTATACTTGACCTAGGAATAGATGGTACAACCAGCAACCTATTATGTAACCTCTATCCATACCCATAGGTGGACACAGGTATCACGTACTTAGGGATCGCACTTACCAAATCTACAAAAGCACTATTTGAAAACAACTATATAGAAGATAGACACATGCTCCTTCAATAGATTAAAGGAGTACTGAAGCGCTGACGTAAATAAATAACCAAAAATCATGTGATAAATGAGAGATAGCCAAATAATATAGCTGCAATTAATTAGTATGTGATAAGTGATTAATTTAGTGTAAGTGAATAATTGCGCTAATATTAACCTCTTATGGGTAACCCTTGGTGTATAACTTAATATGTGAAAAAAAATTACATAAATATATAAATAAACTCCATATAAATACACCTATAACAAAAACTGTGAAGTAAAATACCACAATAATCCTAAAATTCCCAAAAACTACATAAATCACTTATGTGCATCACCAATAAAAAATGTGTCCAAAATTTAAAACCTTGGTGCATTCAGTGCTGATTCTCCTGGATAAAATGTCAAAATTATATAAATAGCTAATATGCATCAACAATAAGTGATCAATAAATAAATTATTTGAATATAAGTGAGTTCAGTGCGTTCCTCCCCCTCCCTGACCCTTGATAAAGTCACACGTCAGGAGGAGGAGCATGTGACATTGCTAGTATTGGCTGTGTGTGAGCACTGGCAGTGGATGAGAAGCCCGTAACACAGAGCTCTGTGCAGCTGATCATTACAATCTATACGCGATCTTGTGAGCGGGGATATGTGAGTACAACCAAATATCCTTGCATTTAGCAACAGTTTTTGTTGAGATCATTGCGCAATGGATTTGTCTCTCTTTATATTTTTTATGGCATGGAAATGAGCGGAAAATCAGATTAAACTCTACTGGGAACGGAGAGGTGAAAGTGACAGTGAACTTGCTACTATTATAATTAATAAGAGATTCGGCACTGAACTCATCTATTTGCAATCTACTTATTTATTTATTGATTATTTATTGTTCAAACGCACTGAACTCACTTATATTCAAATAATTTATTTATTGATCACTTATTGTTGATGCATATTAGCTATTTATATAATTTTGACATTTTATCCAGGAGAATCAGCACTGAATGCACCAAGGTTTTAAATTTTGGACACATTTTTTATTGGTGATGCACATAAGTGATTTATGTAGTTTTTGGGAATTTTAGGATTATTGTGGTATTTTACTTCACAGTTTTTGTTATAGGTGTATTTATACGGAGTTTATTTATATATTTATGTAATTTTCTGTCACATATTAAGTTATACACCAAGGGTTACCCATGAGAGGTTAATATTAGCACAATTATTCACTTACACATGCTCCTTTAAGAAACTGCAAAAGTTGTCCAAATTCACATATTCATTGTCGGGCCGACTAACCGCTTTTAAAATGCTGATGCTGCTCAGATTACGATATCTTTTTCCCACGCTACCCTTACCACTTCCACAGACCAATCCCAAATCCTTTCAATCCATTCTACACCACTATGTTTGGCAAGGGAAAATTGATGTAGTCACGCTAGGCTCATAAAATTTAGGCTGGTTGGTGGCACTGGCTACACTGATTTAATAGACTACCACTTAGCCACTATACTTTCACAACTGAAAGACTGGATATCTCCAAACCCTACCACACTCTGGGTGATATAGAAACCACTATGATCACAGGAAACAACCTCAAACTCTGGCTATTCAGCACAGTCGTAAACTCTCCATATCTCCATGTTGCCAACTCCCCATATCCCCTGATTATCCAAGCCTCCATCAAAGCTTGGAAAACACTACACCACTCTAGATGGACACATCTCCCGACCAAGACCATTCTTATACCTCTTAAAACTCTTCATCTATTAACCCCTGACATAAATATACCAATATCGGTTATCCGGCCGAGGATGTATTTTTTTGGTTTTGGTTGGCAGTTTTACTTCCTGTTCGTTGGAACACACCATCATTCATTTCCAGTAAGTTTTGAGCTATCATTTGCTTACTAAGGAGATTTCCTATTTGTTGGAATGCAGTATACTTCTGCCGTCAGCTTATTGTCCCGCTTATATAATACATTGCTTTGGATGTTTGGCCATGCCCCTGACAATGTCAATCTACGACGAAATGCATAGGGAAGAGCTTGTGACCAGACATGGAGCAGGTGTATGTCGGGACGTGGCGGCCATCTTGTTGGTGGTTCATGCTGAGAAAACTTTGTAACAAATAAGCGTGTTTTACTAGCGATCATGTGAGTGCATAAAACTTCATTTTTATTACCAATAAATGCTTTTAAAGATTACTGCACCATGAGGTCATATTCCTTTGCATTTCATGGTCTACCTATATGAGAGGAGTTGGTGTTATGAGCTTAGTGGACGGATTGTGGAGATTTCATCATCCCTGCTTAATCTGCTTGGTATATTGATTGTTTGAATGTAGATGACAAGGTTATTTTATTATATTTATATATATTTATAACTTCATTATGCAGCTGTTAAAATTTGCAACCAGGCATAATTATTTCTGGTTTCAGGACAAATTCTTTTTACAACAGAGGGGCGTGGCCATGGGGGCCAAATTTGACCCCAGTCTCGCTAACCTCTTCATGGCCCAGTGGGAGGAGGATGTCGTCTATGCTGCCCGGAGACCCGAATTGGTTCTTTGGGCCAGGTACATAGACGACATCCTCCTCCTTTGGGAAGGAGATCGGCCATCACTCGAGGGCTTCATGAATACTCTCAACGCCAACGACAGGGGGATTTCGTTGAGTTTTGAAGCCAGCACAACCAAGGTGCATTTCCTCGATCTGGAAATTTCAGTTGTGCACCAACACCTAGAGTTCCGTACCTACTTCAAACCCACAGATCGGAATGGGTACATTCCGATCGACAGCTGCCATCGTGAAGAATGGCTTCGGTCAGTCCCCCGCAGCCAGTTTTTAAGATTGAGGCGCAACTGTACCCAGACTTCAGATTTTTTATCCCAATCTCAAGTCCTCAGAAGCAGATTCCTGGATAAGGGTTACAACCCTCACCTGCTAGACAGCGAAATCAATAGAGCACTACTCACTGAAAGGCAGGCTACGCTTATAGAACGCTCTAAAGACATCACTACATTTAATGCTAAGCTATCCTTTTTTACCACCTATTCTATTCAATCTAAACAGATTAAACGTATTATTAAAAAACATTGGGGAATATTACAGAACGATAGACTACTTGGTCCTGTTTTACCCAAGCAGGCCTCGGTAGTCTTTAGAGGCGCTAGGTCCATTCAGGGACAGATCGGCCCAAATATAATAGACCCCCCAAAAAAGTGTCGTTCTTTCAGGAGTGTAAAGGTTACTACCCCTGTCGTAAGTGCCAGGTCTGCCTACACAATACTGGGGGAAGACGCAAGAGTGTCACTTTTAAGTCCACTGTCACTTCCCGCACCTACTCCATGAAGCATTTCACCACGTGTTCCTCACAATACTTTGTTTATCTGATAACCTGTCCTTGCCACAAACAATATGTGGGTCGCACCATCAGAACTTTTTCTGTTAGTGTTAATGAACACATGGCTGCAATCAAAAAAGGTAGGGACAAGCACACTGTGCCACGTCACTACCTGGAACACCATGACAGGGATCCCACAGGCACTCTGTTCCAGGTTATTGACAAGTTTGTCCCGCACTGGAGAGGTAAGTCTCGTCTGCGTGGGGTTTCACGTCTCGAGACATACTGGATTCACGAGTTGAGGTCCTTCTTCCCGTTTGGGATGAACGTGGAGTGGGACCTCAACTCGTTTATCAATTCATCTTAACACCCCCTTTTTTGTATTCATTTTATCACATCTGCATATATTTTCAGGTGCTCCCCTTTAATACTACCACCTATGTTTATTTCCACATTATTCTATTTTCCCCTGTGTTAGCGCAATTTTTTGGGGGTGCGCTTACATTATATTCAGAGGTGAGCTACACCTTCCGCATGTTGGCTTTTCACACTGGCTTGTGCACGGTTAACATTATGAGGATGGCTCTTACTTTGTAGATGCAATGTTCATGAACCCATTTTATATCATGTTTTTAGAAGACATTGCATTTTATTCATTTATCTTGTCTGTTGTTTTGATAGGAAGGGATTATTATTACACTTTGGGGGGTCTCGCCAGCATTGATGTATTTAGTGCTGGTTTTTGGTCCCTCGATTTTCAACTGTTAGAAGTCAGCCGAGCACTACCCTTCCTTTCAGGCGCGCCACTCAACTGCATGGCCCTTGCCCTTGTGCCTTGCCGTCTGTTGAGTGGTGCGTCCCCTTCCCCATTTCTTAGGTAACTTTTTGCCAGTTTTCCATCATTGAGGTGGGATTTCTGGCTGCTATTCACGTTTTTTGTTATTTCCGGAGACACGGGGGAGGAGCCTGGGCACCGGCGTTGGGAACGTTCTATCTGACGCTGATCCTCCCTCTTCCTCTCCCTGACTTCCAGAGAGAGGTATCACATGACAGGGGATGGACGTGGAGCTGGTTCTGCGCTCCGATGTCACTTCCTCATGTCTGTCTCATGGAGGTTGGGCGGCGCTGCCAGTGACTTCCTGTTTTCACAGCGATTGGTGGTTGGCTCCTGCCCGCCCCCTGAAACATAGTCCCTGATTGGCACTGACTCCCTGTTGCTTTAGAGCTGACACAGAAGTGTCAGCAATGGGAGTATTGTGCATAAAAGTCCGTTTCTTGTTCATTCCACTTCATTACAAAATGTTTGAACATTCTGATGTGATATCATGCTACTATTTATCTATGTAAGGTCCTTTTGGTGATATATAACAGGTCAAATTCCGTTCCCTGTTTATTTAATTTTTGAACAGTCTGAGGTTGTATTATTCAATTATTTTTCTATGTGAGGTCTGTTTGGTGACATACAACAGGTTAATCACACACTATGTATACTAATGCATGATGTTTCACACCTGTCAGGTCCACCCAGGTGTGATCATGTGACCCCCATTCATCCAATGGGGAAGGTTGTTTGACAGCACACACAATTTGCTCTTTTGTAATGTTTTTTATAAATATTAGGCAACTTGGAGGGGATGCTGCATGCCCCAGTAGACGATCCATTGATCGAAAAGCTTCGGGCGCTTCCAGCATCCTCCTTGTTGCCCATTTTCGATTTTTTACTCTGTGATCACATTTTATTGTTACCTGGCGTTTTTAGCAATAAAAATCCTATTTTTGCTCATCTACACTATGTGGAGCTTGTTTATTTTTTCTCCACATACTTACTGAGAGATTCAACCAGCCTTCACTCCAGCCTTTGTACGTGACGCATTGTTCCCTCTGATCCGCACCTTGGCCATCCTTTGGGAGGACCCACCTGGCGACCCCGGGAGATCCGCGCAGAGTTTGACCCAGAAGGTTTGCAGAGCTGTGATGTCTGTTCACTGGCCCTGAGAGGCAACCCACTCGAGTGACTCCCTGTCGCCGACAAGGGAGTCCATCATATCTGGTAAGAGTTTCTTACACACCACCTTTACCAAGTCGCATGTTGTTGAGAGATACAACTTGGGGATGATTTGTTGATTCACCTGCGTTTTAACTTCTGTCTCCCTGCATCCACGCATGGTTTTCAGTGGGACATTCCATGTCATTTGTTTCCCACTCACCGACAGGATTTTATTCACCTATATTGAGAGACTTACAAGTTTTTTCACTGTTATGTTTATTATTTGTGGACATTTGTTTTTTTCAGTTGTTTTCTTGATTGAAGACTTTTGGCACCATTTATGCGCTACTTTTTATTTTATTTTCACAAGGTTATTTTATTCAAGGCTCATCTGACCCCTATAATAAGGGTCCACGGAAGAGGGTAAGAGGCATATGTTTGGGTGTGGTGGCTTCTTTCCCTCTCTACACGATCAAGAGTTTTACCCTAAGATGTGTGTTTCATGTTGCTTTCATCAAGAATTGTTACCCTATGTGGTTCATATTGATTCCATTGAGGAATTATTATACTATAAGGACATTGTTCTTGAGTGCTGCACCTTTTTCCCTATTCATGTACACTTGACCATGATGTACCACAGCTGTGGGAAAATGCAAAATGTAGCAAAAACTTCCCACGCCCAGCGGTCAAAATGTTCCTATCCTGAACGTGCTTCTTCCGCATTCAGGAGAGGGAGGTTCAACCTCCCCTAACTGCAGCAGCTCCATAACATTGATAAAAGCCTACGTGTACAAGGACACTTAGGCTTGAGTTTAGGAGCTTTGGCAAAAAAATGACAAAAGCTCCTAAATTCAAGTTTGGGAGCTGTAATGTACATGAAGCCTTAGAAAAGAAGGTAAGCAGCACCATATTGGTGCCATGGTTTCAGAATGGGATGTCCATCTAAGCTATATACAAGTGTGATTGTCAGTTGGCCATTCATTTTTGATCACATAACATACCTTTAACCACTTCCATACAGGGCATTTTCATCCCCTTCCTGCCCAAGCCAATTTTCAGCTTTCAGTGCTGTCGCACTTTGAATAACAATTTCGCGGTCATACAACACTGTACACAAATTACATTTTTATCATTTTTTCCCCACTAATAGAGCTTTCTTTTGGTGGTATTTGATCACCTCTGCGGTTTTTATTTCCTGCGCTATAAACAAAACAAGAGTGACAAGTTTGAAAAAAACACAATATTTTTTACTTTTTGCTATAATAAATATCTAATTTTTTTTTTTAAAACTAATTTTTTCCTCAGTTTAGGCCAATTCGTATTCTTCTACATATTTTTGGTAAAAAATATCGCAATAAGCGTATATTTATTGGTTTGCGCAAAAGTTATAGCGTCTACAAAATAAGGGGATAGATTTATAGCATTTTTATTATTATTTTTTTTTTACTAGTAATGGCCTCGATCTGTGTTTTTTATCGTGACTGCGATATTGCGGCGGACATATCGGACACTTTTGACACATTTTTGGGACCATTCACATTTATACAGCGATCCATGCTATAAAAATGTATTGATTACTGTATAAATGTGACTGGCAATGAAGGGGTTAACCAGGAGGGGGCACTGTAGGGTTAATCGTGGCATGCCGGGCACGCGCAGTGGGACCCGAGTGACGCGGCTGGCACGCGCGCCCCCTGGGGGACCTGAAAGGATAACAGCTGCACCGTCCCACCATCATATGACAGTGGGTGGGCAGCAAGTGGCTAAAGAAAAGTTGGTTGGTACAAGTCAATAGCATGTAAGAACATTAAGTACAATTTAAATAAAATAGTGTTTATTTTTCGATAATATTTGTAATTTACCTATGAAATAATTGGAAGAATCTAGTTTTACAGTACGTACAATCATTGTAAAAGTATCACTCCTTCTAAAAGGTGGAATCTATCAGGCTTGTAAAGCTGCCTGTTTCATCTTGATTAATAATTATCCATACATTTTAAATACTATAGTTCCTACCTATGTCAGTAGTACTTACTCCATACTTACGTATGTAATTTTTTAATGTATTTGCATTCATATCCCACAGCAAACTGACTGCTGTAGTAGCATGTCACCAAATTAACTTCAGAAACAGAACCCGATTGAAGTCTATGGGACTTGAACGTTTGAAATCAAAAGTGCTAATTTTAAAGGCTAATTTGCATGGTATTGTCCTAAAAAGGGTTTGTGGACCCGGGTCCTGCCCCAGGGGACATGTATCAATGCAAAAAAAAGTTTTAAAAACGGACGTTTTTTCGGGAGCAGTGATTTTAATGATGCTTAAAGTGAAGAAAAAGTGAAATATTCCTTTAAATGTCATGCCTGGGGGGTGTCTATAGTATGCCTGTAAAGTAGTGTGTGTTTCCCGTGCTTAGAACAGTCCCTGCACAAAATTACATTTTTAAAGGAATAAAAGTCATTTAAAACTGCTTGCAGCTTTAATGTAATGTCGGGTCCCGGCAATATGGATGAAAATCAGTGAGACAAACGGCATGGGTACCCCCCCAGTCCATTACCAGGCCCTTTGGGTCTTGTATGGATATTAAGGGGAACCCCGCACCCAAATTAAAAAAAGGAAAGGCGTGGGGCCCCCAGGCCCTATTAATTCTGAACAAAGAGGGGGCTTCCATCATAACAAGTGTAGAGTATGGTGGTCCATACTCTACACCCTAGGATTTGGACTTTGATAGATCACCAGCTCTTAGAATAAAAAATATATATTTTATTGATATACTTAAAAAAAGACGTGAAAGCATCTATAACATACAGAATAAAAAATAAAAAATATCATTCCATACAAAATTGATACAAAATCAAGACAGAGAATATATACAAGGTGAAACTGGTAAATGTACTCTCATGGGGTTAGTGTACCCCTATAACCGACGCGTTTCCGGTATTCTGGTACCTTCATCAGGGGTTTGATAGTTGTAAGTGTTTTATACATGTATGGATTCTACAAATATACAAAGAGACATGTCAGAAGAAAGAAACATCCCATTCTAGAGATGAACAGTGAGCAGATCCTAAGACCGATTGAACACAAGCATTATACTAATGGAACATGTGTAGAAAAAATATCATAATAAACCGAAATCTTAAAAGCTAAACAAGCAAAATATGACAATGTAAAGACATACATGTTAGCAGTGGCACATACCCAATGGAATGACTCTGTGTTCAAGAAGCACCCATGGCCCCTAAGATCAATAGCGTGTTTTCATATGCGCCAGACCAAGATCATATGAGAATAGTACATGTTTTGTATTGCCGATCTCTATAAAAAGATATGAATATTGAATGATTATATAGTTCCCACGGGGGGTTAGCCCAAGTAAGAGGAAAAAGAAAGTGAGGAATGAAAAAAGGTGTCAAAGAGTGAATCAAATAGGGGAACAAGGTAGTGCCAGAGGGACCTTCGTATAGAGCCCATGCCGCAGCGTGAGAAGAATACCTAGATGTGAAGTCCTCAGATTAGAATGTGGAAAGAGTTCAAAAGGGAAATTGTGCTGCCAAAACAGTGTGGCTCACAGATGACATAAGTGTGCTTAATACAGAAAATGACAGCAGTGTGGGAGCACCGTTAGGGTGCGTATAATAGCAGATATGACAAAGGAAGCTTCCCAGGATAAGAGGAAGTAGGGTGCTGAGGGAAGATCCCAAAAATATAAGGAGCTAAATAAAGAGGTGTATTTACTAAGAAACAGTAAATGACCCAAACTAGGGAAGAGCGTTCGTTAGAACCTGTAGTAAACCGGCTGTGTGCCAAAAGGATCAATGTCCAGAGACGGTCCCTTAATGGATGGCTCCTATGTGTGCCCCTACATGAACATAGAATAAATGGTGATGAGCATTGCCCAGGGAGGAAGGCGGGGGGGCTTGGCCGGGAAATCCAGTTAGAATACCGGCTAAGTGAAAGCTTACCTTTAAGTATTGGGGTCCGGTGAGGGGTGCTTTCCCCTACTCGTGCTTACAGGGATCTGCTATTTACCTTATTTTGTAAAGGTAGGCGCCGGATGCCAGCGCCTGCGCACAAGGGGTAAAGCGTGTGGAGTACATGAGAAGATCTGACATTTAGTCAGTCGTTTGCATAGCCACGCCCCCCCCCCCCCCGCAGCTGACGTCGATGGAGTGCAGCGTTCTTGTGATAGAGAGCCAGCGGGGATAGGTCGAAGGGGGACATGTTAGAATGCCCTGTCCCCTCGTCTGCCTATATCGCCGCCAGTGAGTAGGTACAATGATAAAAAAGCAGCTGACAAGATTCAATACTATAGATAAAGAAAACTGAGTGGAGCAAGAACCCACATGTGGAAACATATATATAAAATCAAATTATTGTGTTGTATATGTGGGGCTAGGTCAAAAGGTCTGGCGCCATCTAGTGGGGAAAAAGGCACATTATACTAATAGAACACACAGTCATTTTACATAATGGAAAAAACATAATAACAACAACGTGGACCTGGTAAAGTATATAATACTATTAGGATGAATAAATAGGATAATTATACCTTTTGTCTACATGAATTTGTGGCTATGTTATAGGAAAATCAGTCAAAGCACTCTGATCTATTGAGTGTTTGACAGATGATCCGCATGTATGCTAAAAGATATATTGAAATTGAAAATTCCTACTAAAGAAAAGAAAGCTCCTACAGGTACAAATGGTCCTGACCTAGACTGGGTTTTATAGACGGAT
Source organism: Aquarana catesbeiana (assembly GCF_042186555.1). Lineage (NCBI taxonomy): Eukaryota > Metazoa > Chordata > Amphibia > Anura > Ranidae > Aquarana > Aquarana catesbeiana. Next base: position 391,547,419 of record NC_133327.1, on the reverse strand, counting down.
AGACAGGACAGAATATGTATTCCATGCTAATCCGTCTTAAAGGAGAAAAATTATATTGTGGGCTGGAGAGGGGAGGGGGGGAGGGGGAAAAACAACAAACAAAAAGAAGAAGGGAGGGGAGGATGAGGGAAGGGATGTATAAATGGGGAGAAATAAACACAGCCCCTTGTGTGCACCAAGGGCATGTTATTCATCCCAACCCTTCCCACGTGCCAGATGAGAATCCCTCCAGAAAAGGACAAAAACTGAAGCAATCATTTAGGCCTGGTGGCAAAGTGGCTTGCAAGGCCATAATCCATCTGGTCTCTTTTTGGAGTAAGACTTTGTCCCAGTCGCCCCCTCTGTTGTTGGGGTGTACCCGGTCGAGTACTAGGAAGTTGATTTTTGGAAATATACCCTGGTGTATGTCTCGGGTATGTCTTCCCAGGGGTAGGTCGGGATTGCAAGTGCGCATACTTTTAATATGCCTGCCCATTCTTGTGCTTAGTTCTAATTTAGTTTTCCCTACATTGAAACAGCCGCACGAGCATGTCAGTAAATATACCACCCTACACGTACAACAGTTTGCAAAGTGAGAGGGTCTGTATCTTTTGCCATTAGGTAGGATGATATTTTTATTGATATTAATGAATTGACATTTGGAACATCCACCACAGGTGAATGTGCCCCACCATTTGCAGGGGTCACCTCTAAATTCCCCCGTATATTCGCTGGTTAACAGTCTGTCCCTGAGGAATTTGGTGCTCTTAAAAGTAATTAGGGGGTCCTTAGTTATGAATTGGTTCAAAGTGTGGTCAATCAGCAAAATGTGCCAGTGTTTTTGTATGATTTTTCTGATCGCTTTGTGTTCTTTGCTAAAGGTAGTAATAATCCTAGTTTGCATCTGTTGGAGATTATTAGAGCCTTTATGTGATTTATCAAAAAGTAAATCATGTCTGTTTTTTTCTTTAGCTCTTCTGAAGGCTTTTTTAAGAGTCATGGGGGAGTATCTCGGTCGAAGCAATCTAGCTTGTAGTTTCTTAGCTTCGATGAGAAACATGTTCTCATCAGAGCAATTCCTACGGATCCAAAGATACTGTGTGTAGGGGATAGATTTGATAAGGGGTGCTGGATGAAAACTGGTTGCATGTAGGATGGTGTTGCCGGCTGTTTCCTTACAGTACAACGTACTAGATAGATGACCATCAGAGTTTTTAAAAATGGTGATGTCAAGAAATGTGATATTTTGGATGTCACACGACATAGTGATTTTGAGGTTCAGGTCATTAGTATCCATGGCTGTCATGCAGTCATTCAAATTGTTTAAAGAACCGTTCCATATAAAGAAAATATCGTCTATAAACCTATACCAGGTCAGTATACGGTCCATAAAGGGGTTGTTCGGGGACAGAAACGTGTTCTCCCACTCCCCCAGATACAGGTTGGCGTACGATGGGGCACAACATGTCCCCATCGCTACCCCCTGTAGCTGGAGGAAATGGGAGCCATTTAATGCAAAAGGCATTGTGTAGTAGGATAAACCTCAATGCATGTAGGATGAATTGGTGAAGAGGTTTCTCATCTTTATCTGACTGAGAAATAAAGCATCTGACGACTTCAATGCCCTTCTCATGCGGTATCGAACAGTACAATGCTTCCACATCCACTGTGACTAGGATTGAGTCGGATGGAATACTAATGTCTTCCAGATTTCGTAGTAACTGAGAAGTATCCCTGATGTATGAGGGTAAATTGGTGACAAAGGGACGTAGTTGTTTGTCAATATATTGACTTAAATTCTCGGTGATACTCCCCCTTCCAGACACAATGGGTCTGCCTGGGGGGTGTTGATATTTTTGTCGACCTTGGGGAGGCTATAGAAAGTGGGAATTTTTGAGTGGCTGGTACGTACGAATTCCCAAGTTTGTTGAGTAATGATGTTATCCAAATAAGCTTGATCTACTAGGGTGAAGAATTCCTTGTTGAATTTCTCTATGGTTGTTCTCGATATCAATCGATACCACTCTCTGTTTGCAAGGATTTTGTTGCACATGGATAAATATTGGGAATTATGCATAATTACAATATTTCCCCCTTTGTCCAAGGGTTTTATTGTTAATTGGTATTGATTGCTTAGTGATTCCAGTGCTTTTCTCTCGGTGTTGGATAGGTTGTCCGATGATTGATACTTTTTATATTCGTAATCTCCCTTGTTGTCATTGCTATAAATGCTTTTAAATTAGAGTTTGCATTGAGGGAGGGAAATGTATGAGATTTTTTCTTGAGACAGGATCTCCCTTGAGTGCCCCCCATAGTAGGGGTGGTATGAATCGCTAGTAATGATTCAATGTCAATATTATCGATGAGATATTTTTGTTCCTGTTCTTCCAGGAGGGAGACAAGGTCGTTGAGTGCTTGATTTTCTTTAGTTGTTCATACATTACTCTGTGGTGATTTTGTATACAGACTCTTTAGTATCAGTTTGCAAATGCAGATCTTTAACAGTTTCAAAGGCGTCCATGTTTGAAGATGGACAAAAAGTAAGACCCTTGCTCAGAACTGAGATCTCCTCAGCAGACAACCCATAATCCGAGAGATTAATGATGTTTAGACCTTCACCTGCTATTAAGTGCCTTATGTCAATGTTTATCCATGCATCCATCCTTGGTAGAAGCCAGAGAGGGGTCCCTGGTTGAGCTTACCTGCTCCAAGGTACCACCCTGTGAGTTTCCTATCTTATTTGAGTGATCATTACCCACTGCCGAAGAAGGGGATTGTGTAGACAACTTAGCCTCAGTCATATGTCTCTTGTTGTTTGATCGTGTTTGTGGTGAACGCCATTTTTGTTTCCTTAACCACTTGACGACCGCCTCACGCCGATGTACGTCGGCAAAGTGGCACGGACAGGCAAAATCACGTACAGGGTACGTGATTTGCCTTCCGCGGGTGGGGGGTCCAATCGGACCCCCCCCGGTGCCCGAGGCGGTCGTCTTTTGTCCAGCGGCGATCGGTGATGAGGGGGAGACCATCCGTTCGTGGCCCCCCCCTCGCGATCGCCGCCGGCCAATGAAAACACTCCTTTGCTGCTGTATGCTAAACAGCAGCAAAGGAAGTGATGTCATCTCCCCTCGGGTCGGTATTTTCCGTTCCGGCCCGAGGAGAGAAGACATCTATGTGAGTGCACCAACACACACACACACAGTAGAACATGCCAGGCACACAAAACACCCCGATCCCCCCCCCCGATCGCCCCCCGATCCCCCCCCAATCACCCCCCCCCCCTGTCACAAACTGACACCAGCAGTTTTTTTTTTTTTTTTTTTTTTTTTTTTTCTGATTACTGCATAGTGTCAGTTTGTGACAGTTACAGTGTTGGGACAGTGAGTATTACCCCCCTTTAGGTCTAGGGTACCCCCCTAACCCCCCCTAATAAAGTTTTAACCCCTTGATCACCCCCTGTCACCAGTGTCACTAAGCGATCATTTTTCTGATCGCTGTATTAGTGTCGCTGGTGACGCTAGTTAGTGAGGTAAATATTTAGGTTCGCCGTCAGCGTTTTATAGCGTCAGGGACCCCCATATACTACCTAATAAATGTTTTAACCCCTTGATTGCCCCCTAGTTAACCCTTTCACCACTGATCACCGTATAACCGTTACGGATGACGCTGGTTAGTTCGTTTATTTTTTATAGTGTCAGGGCACCCGCCGTTTATTACCAAATAAAGGTTTAGCCCCCTGATCGCCCGGCGGTGATATGCGTCGCCCCAGGCAGCGTCAGATTAGCGCCAGTACCGCTAACACCCACGCATGCAGCATACGCCTCCCTTAGTGGTATAGTATCTGATCGGATCAATATCTGATCCGATCAGATCTATACTAGCGTCCCCAGCAGTTTAGGGTTCCCAAAAACGCAGTGTTAGCGGGATCAGCCCAGATACCTGCTAGCACCTGCGTTTTGTGCCTCCGCCCAGCCCACCTAAGTGCAGTATCGATCGATCACTGTCACTTACAAAACACTAAACGCATAACTGCAGCGTTCGCAGAGTCAGGCCTGATCCCTGCGATCGCTAACAGTTCTTTTGGTAGCATTTTGGTGAACTGGCAAGCACCAGCCCCAGGCGTCAGGTTAGCGCCAGTACCGCTAACACCCACGCACGCAGCATACGCCTCCCTTAGTGGTATAGTATCTGAACGGATCAATATCTGATCCGATCAGATCTATACTAGCGTCCCCAGCAGTTTAGGGTTCCCAAAAACGCAGTGTTAGCGGAATCAGCCCAGATACCTGCTAGCACCTGCGTTTTGCCCCTCCGCCCGGCCCAGCCCAGCCCACCCAAGTGCAGTATCGATCGATCACTGACACTTACAAAACACTAAACGCATAACTGCAGCGTTCGCAGAGTCAGGCCTGATCCCTGCGATCGCTAACAGTTTTTTTTGTAGCGTTTTGGTGAACTGGCAAGCACCAGCCCCAGGCAGCGTCAGATTAGCGCCAGTACCGCTAACACCCACGCACGCACCGTACACCTCCCTTAGTGGTATAGTATCTGATCGCATCAATATCTGATCCGATCAGATCTATACTAGCGTCACCAGCAGTTTAGGGTTCCCAAAAACGCAGTGTTAGCGGGATCAGCCCAGATACCTGCTAGCACCTGCGTTTTGCCCCTCCGCCCGGCCCAGCCCACCCAAGTGCAGTATCGATCGATCACTGACACTTACAAAACACTAAACGCATAACTGCAGCGTTCGCAGAGTCAGGCCTGATCCCTGCGATCGCTAACGTTTTTTGGTAGCGTTTTGGTGAACTGGCAAGCGCCAGCGGCCTAGTACACCCCGGTCGTAGTCAAACCAGCACTGCAGTAACACGTGGTGACGTGGCGAGTCCCATAAGTGCAGTTGAAGCTGGTGAGGTGGCAAGCACAAGTAGTGTCCCGCTGCCACCAAAAAGACAAACACAGGCCCATCGTGCCCATAGTGCCCTTCCTGCTGCATTCGCCAATCCTAATTGGGAACCCACCGCTTCTGCAGCGCCCGTACTTCCCCCATTCACATCCCCAACCAAATGCAGTCGGCTGCATGAGAGGCATTTTTATGTCCTCCCGAGTACCCCTACCCAACGAACCCCCCCAAAAAGATGTCGTGTCTGCAGCAAGCGCGGATATAGGCGTGACACCCGCTATTATTGTCCCTCCTGTCCTGACAATCCTGGTCTTTGCATTGGTGAATGTTTTGAACGCTACCATTCACTAGTTGAGTATTAGCGTAGGGTACAGCATTGCACAGACTAGGCACACTTTCACAGGGTCTCCCAAGATGCCATCGCATTTTGAGAGACCCGAACCTGGAACCGGTTACCGTTATAAAAGTTAGTTACAAAAAAAGTGTAAAAAAAAAAAAAAATATGAAAAAAAAAAATAGTTGTTGTTTTATTGTTCTCTCTCTCTCTATTCTCTCTCTCTATTGTTCTGCTCTTTTTTACTGTATTCTATTCTGCAATGTTTTATTGTTATTGTTATTGTTATTATGTTTTATCATGTTTGTTTTTCAGGTGTGTAATTATTTACACTTTACTGTGCTTTATTGTTAACCATTGTTAACCATTTTTTTGTCTTCAGGTACGCCATTCACGACTTTGAGTGGTTATACCAGAATGATGCCTGCAGGTTTAGGTATCATCTTGGTATCATTCTTTTCAGCCAGCGGTCGGCTTTCATGTAAAAGCAATCCTAGCGGCTAATTAGCCTCTAGACTGCTTTTACAAGCCGTGGGAGGGAATGCCCCCCCCCCCACCGTCTTCCGTGTTTTTCTCTGGCTCTCCTGTCTCAACAGGGAACCTGAGAATGCAGCTGGTGATTCAGCCAGCTGACCATAGAGCTGATCAGAGACCAGAGTGGCTCCAAACATCTCTATGGCCTAAGAAACCGGAAGCTACGAGTATTTCATGACTTAGATTTCGCCGGATGTAAATAGCGCCATTGGGAAATTGGGGAAGCATTTTATCACACCGATCTTGGTGTGGTCAGATGCTTTGAGGGCAGAGGAGAGATCTAGGGTCTAATAGACCACAATTTTTTCAAAAAAGAGTACCTGTCACTACCTATTGCT